>NW_028181226.1:0-79100 GCF_964211825.1 Aythya ferina | reverse complement strand
AATGGAGACACCAAAACACGTCAAAAACACCCCAAACAAGAACGGCATCACCACCAAAACTGGAAGAAAATCCCCCAAAACCATACATCCACCCCAAAGACACCCTAAACCTACCTGATGTTCTCCAAAAACCACAATTTACCCTTTTCCAACACGATGACCAACGAGAACCCAACAGAACCCAACAGAGACCCCAAAAAACGTCAAAAACACCCCCAAACAAGAACGGCATCACCACCAAAACTGGAAGAAAATCCCCCAAAACCATAGATCCACCCCAAAACCACCCTAAACCTACCTGATGTTCTCCAAAACCCACAATCCACTCCTATTTAACATAATGACAAACAAGAACCCAACAAAACCTAATGGAGACACCAAAACACGTAAAAAACACCCCAAAAAATATCGGCATCACCCCCAAAACTGAGAGAAAATCCCCCAAAACCATAGATCCACCCCAAAGACACACTAAACCTACCTGATTTTCTCCAAAACCCACAATTTACCCTTTTCCACTATGATAACCAACGAGAACCCAACAAAACCCAACGGAGACCCCAAAAAACGTCAAAAACACCCCAAACAAGAACGGCATCACCCCCAAAACTGGAAGAAAATCCCCCAAAACCATAGATCCACCCCAAAGACACCCTAAACCTACCTGATGTTCTCCAAAAACCACAATTTACCCTTTTCCAACACGATGACCAACGAGAACCCAACAGAACCCAACAGAGACCCCAAAAAACGTCAAAAACACCCCAAACAAGAACGGCATCACCCCCAAAACTGGAAGAAAATCCCCCAAAACCATAGATCCACCCCAAAACCACCCTAAAACTACCTGATGTTCTCCAAAACCCACAATCCACTCCTATTTAACATAATGACAAACAAGAACCCAGCAAAACCTAATGGAGACCCCAAAACACGTAAAAAACACCCCAAAAAATAACGGCATCACCACCAAAACTGGAAGAAAATCCCCCAAAACCATAGATCCACCACAAAGACACCCTAAACCTACCTGATTTTCTCCAAAACCCACAATTTACCCTTTTCCACCATGATAACCAACGAGAACCCAACAAAACCCAACGGAGACCCCAAAAAACGTCAAAACACCCCAAACAAGAACGGCATCACCCCCAAAACTGGAAGAAAATCCCCCAAAACCATAGATCCACCACAAAGACACCCTAAACCTACCTGATGTTCTCCAAAACCCACAATCCACACCTATTTAACATAATGACAAACAAGAACCCAACAAAACCTAATGGAGACACCAAAACACGTAAAAAACACCCCAAACAAGAACGGCATCACCACCAAAACTGGAAGAAAATCCCCCAAAACCATAGATCCACCCCAAAGACACCCTAAACCTACCTGATGTTCTCCAAAAACCACAATTTACCCCTTTTCCAACACGATGACCAACGAGAACCCAACAGAACCCAACAGAGACCCCAAAAAACGTCAAAAACACCCCAAACAAGAACGGCATCACCACCAAAACTGGAAGAAAATCCCCCAAAACCATAGATCCACCCCAAAACCACCCTAAACCTACCTGATGTTCTCCAAAACCCACAATCCACTCCTATTTAACATAATGACAAACAAGAACCCAACAAAACCTAATGGAGACACCAAAACACGTAAAAAACACCCCAAAAAATATCGGCATCACCCCCAAAACTGAGAGAAAATCCCCCAAAACCATAGATCCACCCCAAAACCACCCTAAAACTACCTGATGTTCTCCAAAACCCACAATCCACTCCTATTTAACATAATGACAAACAAGAACCCAACAAAACCTAATGGAGACACCAAAACACGTAAAAAACACCCCAAAAAATATCGGCATCACCCCCAAAACTGGAAGAAAATACGCCAAAACCATAGATCCACCCCAAAACCACCCTAAACCTACCTGATCTTCTCCAAAACCCACAATTTACCCTTTTCCACCATGATAACCAACGAGAACCCAACAGAACCCAACAGAGACCCCAAAAAACGTCAAAAACACCCCAAACAAGAACGGCATCACCACCAAAACTGGAAGAAAATCCCCCAAAACCATAGATCCACCCCAAAGACACCCTAAACCTACCTGATGTTCTCCAAAAACCACAATTTACCCTTTTCCAACACGATGACCAACGAGAACCCAACAGAACCCAACAGAGACCCCAAAAAACGTCAAAACACCCCAAACAAGAACGGCATCACCACCAAAACTGGAAGAAAATCCCCCAAAACCATAGATCCACCCCAAAACCACCCTAAAACTACCTGATGTTCTCCAAAACCCACAATCCACTCCTATTTAACATAATGACAAACAAGAACCCAACAAAACCTAATGGAGACACCAAAACACGTCAAAAACACCCCAAACAAGAACGGCATCACCACCAAAACTGGAAGAAAATCCCCCAAAACCATAGATCCACCCCAAAACCACCCTAAACCTACCTGATGTTCTCCAAAAACCACAATTTACACTTTTCCAACACGATGACCAACGAGAACCCAACAGAACCCAACAGAGACCCCAAAAAACGTCAAAAACACCCCAAACAAGAACGGCATCACCACCAAAACTGGAAGAAAATCCCCCAAAACCATAGATCCACCCCAAAACCACCCTAAACCTACCTGATGTTCTCCAAAACCCACAATCCACTCCTATTTAACATAATGACAAACAAGAACCCAACAAAACCTAATGGAGACCCCAAAACACGTAAAAAACACCCCAAAAAATATCGGCATCACCACCAAAACTGGAAGAAAATCCCCCAAAACCATAGATCCACCCCAAAGACACCCTAAACCTACCTGATGTTCTCCAAAAACCACAATTTACCCTTTTCCACCATGATAACCAACGAGAACCCAACAAAACCCAATGGAGACCCCAAAAAACGTCAAAAAAACCCCAAACAATATCGGCATCACCCCCAAAACTGGAAGAAAATCCCCCAAAACCATAGATCCACCACAAAGACACCCTAAACCTACCTGATTTTCTCCAAAACCCACAATTTACCTTTTCCACCATGATAACCAACGAGAACCCAACAAAACCCAACGGAGACCCCAAAAAACGTCAAAAACACCCCAAACAAGAACGGCATCACCCCCAAAACTGGAAGAAAATCCCCCAAAACCATAGATCCACCCCAAAACCACCCTAAACCTACCTGATGTTCTCCAAAACCCACAATTTACCCTTTTCCACCATGATAACCAACGAGAACCCAACAAAACCCAACGGAGACCCCAAAAAACGTCAAAAACACCCCAAACAAGAACGGCATCACCCCCAAAACTGGAAGAAAATCCCCCAAAACCATAGATCCACCACAAAGACACCCTAAACCTACCTGATGTTCTCCAAAAACCACAATCCACTCCTATTTAACATAATGAAAAACAAGAACCCAACAAAACCTAATGGAGACACCAAAACACGTAAAAAACACCCCAAAAAATATCGGCATCACCACCAAAACTGGAAGAAAATCCCCCAAAACCATAGATCCACCCCAAAACCACCCTAAAACTACCTGATGTTCTCCAAAACCCACAATCCACACCTATTTAACATAATGACAAACAAGAACCCAACAAAACCTAATGGAGACACCAAAACACGTCAAAAACACCCCAAACAAGAACGGCATCACCACCAAAACTGGAAGAAAATCCCCCAAAACCATACATCCACCCCAAAGACACCCTAAACCTACCTGATGTTCTCCAAAAACCACAATTTACCCTTTTCCAACACGATGACCAACGAGAACCCAACAGAACCCAACAGAGACCCCAAAAAACGTCAAAAACACCCCAAACAAGAACGGCATCACCACCAAAACTGGAAGAAAATCCCCCAAAACCATAGATCCACCCCAAAACCACCCTAAACCTACCTGATGTTCTCCAAAACCCACAATCCACTCCTATTTAACATAATGACAAACAAGAACCCAACAAAACCTAATGGAGACACCAAAACACGTAAAAAACACCCCAAAAAATATCGGCATCACCCCCAAAACTGAGAGAAAATCCCCCAAAACCATAGATCCACCCCAAAGACACACTAAACCTACCTGATTTTCTCCAAAACCCACAATTTACCCTTTTCCACTATGATAACCAACGAGAACCCAACAAAACCCAACGGAGACCCCAAAAAACGTCAAAAACACCCCAAACAAGAACGGCATCACCCCCAAAACTGGAAGAAAATCCCCCAAAACCATAGATCCACCCCAAAGACACCCTAAACCTACCTGATGTTCTCCAAAAACCACAATTTACCCTTTTCCAACACGATGACCAACGAGAACCCAACAGAACCCAACAGAGACCCCAAAAAACGTCAAAAACACCCCAAACAAGAACGGCATCACCCCCAAAACTGGAAGAAAATCCCCCAAAACCATAGATCCACCCCAAAACCACCCTAAAACTACCTGATGTTCTCCAAAAACCCACAATCCACTCCTATTTAACATAATGACAAACAAGAACCCAGCAAAACCTAATGGAGACCCCAAAACACGTAAAAAACACCCCAAAAAATAACGGCATCACCACCAAAACTGGAAGAAAATCCCCCAAAACCATAGATCCACCACAAAGACACCCTAAACCTACCTGATTTTCTCCAAAACCCACAATTTACCCTTTTCCACCATGATAACCAACGAGAACCCAACAAAACCCAACGGAGACCCCAAAAAACGTCAAAAACACCCCAAACAAGAACGGCATCACCCCCAAAACTGGAAGAAAATCCCCCAAAACCATAGATCCACCCCAAAGACACCCTAAACCTACCTGATGTTCTCCAAAACCCACAATCCACACCTATTTAACATAATGACAAACAAGAACCCAACAAAACCTAATGGAGACACCAAAACACGTAAAAAACACCCCAAACAAGAACGGCATCACCCCCAAAACTGGAAGAAAATCCCCCAAAACCATAGATCCACCCCAAAGACACCCTAAACCTACCTGATGTTCTCCAAAAACCACAATTTACCCTTTTCCAACACGATGACCAACGAGAACCCAACAGAACCCAACAGAGACCCCAAAAAACGTCAAAAACACCCCAAACAAGAACGGCATCACCACCAAAACTGGAAGAAAATCCCCCAAAACCATAGATCCACCCCAAAACCACCCTAAACCTACCTGATGTTCTCCAAAACCCACAATCCACTCCTATTTAACATAATGACAAACAAGAACCCAACAAAACCTAATGGAGACACCAAAACACGTAAAAAACACCCCAAAAAATATCGGCATCACCCCCAAAACTGAGAGAAAATCCCCCAAAACCATAGATCCACCCCAAAACCACCCTAAAACTACCTGATGTTCTCCAAAACCCACAATCCACTCCTATTTAACATAATGACAAACAAGAACCCAACAAAACCTAATGGAGACACCAAAACACGTAAAAAACACCCCAAAAAATATCGGCATCACCCCCAAAACTGAGAGAAAATCCCCCAAAACCATAGATCCACCCCAAAGACACCCTAAACCTACCTGATTTTCTCCAAAACCCACAATTTACCCTTTTCCACTATGATAACCAACGAGAACCCAACAAAACCCAACGGAGACCCCAAAAAACGTCAAAAACACCCCAAACAAGAACGGCATCACCCCCAAAACTGGAAGAAAATCCCCCAAAACCATAGATCCACCCCAAAGACACCCTAAACCTACCTGATGTTCTCCAAAAACCACAATTTACCCTTTTCCAACACGATGACCAACGAGAACCCAACAGAACCCAACAGAGACCCCAAAAAACGTCAAAAACACCCCAAACAAGAACGGCATCACCCCCAAAACTGGAAGAAAATCCCCCAAAACCATAGATCCACCCCAAAACCACCCTAAAACTACCTGATGTTCTCCAAAACCCACAATCCACACCTATTTAACATAATGACAAACAAGAACCCAACAAAACCTAATGGAGACCCCAAAACACGTAAAAAACACCCCAAAAAATATCGGCATCACCACCAAAACTGGAAGAAAATCCCCCCAAAACCATACATCCACCCCAAAGACACCCTAAACCTACCTGATGTTCTCCAAAAACCACAATTTACCCTTTTCCAACACGATGACCAACGAGAACCCAACAGAACCCAACAGAGACCCCAAAAAACATCAAAAACACCCCAAACAAGAACGGCATCACCACCAAAACTGGAAGAAAATCCCCCAAAACCATAGATCCACCCCAAAACCACCCTAAAACTACCTGATGTTCTCCAAAACCCACAATCCACTCCTATTTAACATAATGACAAACAAGAACCCAACAAAACCTAATGGAGACACCAAAACACGTAAAAAACACCCCAAAAAATATCGGCATCACCCCCAAAACTGGAAGAAAATACGCCAAAACCATAGATCCACCCCAAAACCACCCTAAACCTACCTGATCTTCTCCAAAACCCACAATTTACCCTTTTCCACCATGATAACCAACGAGAACCCAACAGAACCCAACAGAGACCCCAAAAAACGTCAAAAACACCCCAAACAAGAACGGCATCACCACCAAAACTGGAAGAAAATCCCCCAAAACCATAGATCCACCCCAAAGACACCCTAAACCTACCTGATGTTCTCCAAAAACCACAATTTACCCTTTTCCAACACGATGACCAACGAGAACCCAACAGAACCCAACAGAGACCCCAAAAAACGTCAAAAACACCCCAAACAAGAACGGCATCACCACCAAAACTGGAAGAAAATCCCCCAAAACCATAGACCCACCCCAAAACCACCCTAAAACTACCTGATGTTCTCCAAAACCCACAATCCACTCCTATTTAACATAATGACAAACAAGAACCCAACAAAACCTAATGGAGACACCAAAACACGTCAAAAACACCCCAAAACAAGAACGGCATCACCACCAAAACTGGAAGAAAATCCCCCAAAACCATAGATCCACCCCAAAACCACCCTAAACCTACCTGATGTTCTCCAAAAACCACAATTTACACTTTTCCAACACGATGACCAACGAGAACCCAACAGAACCCAACAGAGACCCCAAAAAACGTCAAAAACACCCCAAACAAGAACGGCATCACCACCAAAACTGGAAGAAAATCCCCCAAAACAATAGATCCACCCCCAAAACCACCCTAAACCTACCTGATGTTCTCCAAAACCCACAATCCACTCCTATTTAACATAATGACAAACAAGAACCCAACAAAACCTAATGGAGACCCCAAAACACGTAAAAAACACCCCAAAAAATATCGGCATCACCACCAAAACTGGAAGAAAATCCCCCAAAACCATAGATCCACCCCAAAGACACCCTAAACCTACCTGATGTTCTCCAAAACCCACAATTTACCCTTTTCCACCATGATAACCAACGAGAACCCAACAAAACACAATGGAGACCCCAAAAAACGTCAAAAAAACCCCAAACAATATCGGCATCACCCCCAAAACTGGAAGAAAATCCCCCAAAACCATAGATCCACCACAAAGACACCCTAAACCTACCTGATTTTCTCCAAAACCCACAATTTACCCTTTTCCACCATGATAACCAACGAGAACCCAACAAAACCCAACGGAGACCCCAAAAAACGTCAAAAACACCCCAAACAAGAACGGCATCACCCCCAAAACTGGAAGAAAATCCCCCAAAACCATAGATCCACCCCAAAGACACCCTAAACCTACCTGATGTTCTCCAAAACCCACAATTTACCCTTTTCCAACACGATGAGCAACGAGAACCCAACAGAACCCAACAGAGACCCCAAAAAACGTCAAAAACACCCCAAACAAGAACGGCATCACCACCAAAACTGGAAGAAAATCCCCCAAAACCATAGATCCACCACAAAGACACCCTAAACCTACCTGATGTTCTCCAAAACCCACAATCCACACCTATTTAACATAATGACAAACAAGAACCCAACAAAACCTAATGGAGACACCAAAACACGTAAAAAACACCCCAAAAAATATCGGCATCACCCCCAAAACTGAGAGAAAATCCCCCAAAACCATAGATCCACCCCAAAGACACCCTAAACCTACCTGATTTTCTCCAAAACCCACAATTTACCCTTTTCCACTATGATAACCAACGAGAACCCAACAAAACCCAACGGAGACCCCAAAAAACGTCAAAAACACCCCAAACAAGAACGGCATCACCACCAAAACTGGAAGAAAATCCCCCAAAACCATAGATCCACCCCAAAGACACCCTAAACCTACCTGATGTTCTCCAAAAACCACAATTTACCCTTTTCCAACACGATGACCAACGAGAACCCAACAGAACCCAACAGAGACCCCAAAAAACGTCAAAAACACCCCAAACAAGAACGGCATCACCCCCAAAACTGGAAGAAAATCCCCCAAAACCATAGATCCACCCCAAAACCACCCTAAAACTACCTGATGTTCTCCAAAACCCACAATCCACTCCTATTTAACATAATGACAAACAAGAACCCAGCAAAACCTAATGGAGACCCCAAAACACGTAAAAAACACCCCAAAAAATAACGGCATCACCACCAAAACTGGAAGAAAATCCCCCAAAACCATAGATCCACCACAAAGACACCCTAAACCTACCTGATTTTCTCCAAAACCCACAATTTACCCTTTTCCACCATGATAACCAACGAGAACCCAACAAAACCCAACGGAGACCCCAAAAAACGTCAAAAACACCCCAAACAAGAACGGCATCACCCCCAAAACTGGAAGAAAATCCCCCAAAACCATAGATCCACCCCAAAGACACCCTAAACCTACCTGATGTTCTCCAAAACCCACAATCCACACCTATTTAACATAATGACAAACAAGAACCCAACAAAACCTAATGGAGACCCCAAAACACGTAAAAAACACCCCAAACAAGAACGGCATCACCCCCAAAACTGGAAGAAAATCCCCCAAAACCATAGATCCACCCCAAAGACACCCTAAACCTACCTGATGTTCTCCAAAAACCACAATTTACCCTTTTCCAACACGATGACCAACGAGAACCCAACAGAACCCAACAGAGACCCCAAAAAACGTCAAAAACACCCCAAACAAGAACGGCATCACCACCAAAACTGGAAGAAAATCCCCCAAAACCATAGATCCACCCCAAAACCACCCTAAACCTACCTGATGTTCTCCAAAACCCACAATCCACTCCTATTTAACATAATGACAAACAAGAACCCAACAAAACCTAATGGAGACACCAAAACACGTAAAAAACACCCCAAAAAATATCGGCATCACCCCCAAAACTGAGAGAAAATCCCCCAAAACCATAGATCCACCCCAAAACCACCCTAAAACTACCTGATGTTCTCCAAAACCCACAATCCACTCCTATTTAACATAATGACAAACAAGAACCCAACAAAACCTAATGGAGACACCAAAACACGTAAAAAACACCCCAAAAAATATCGGCATCACCCCCAAAACTGAGAGAAAATCCCCCAAAACCATAGATCCACCCCAAAGACACCCTAAACCTACCTGATTTTCTCCAAAACCCACAATTTACCCTTTTCCACTATGATAACCAACGAGAACCCAACAAAACCCAACGGAGACCCCAAAAAACGTCAAAAACACCCCAAACAAGAACGGCATCACCCCCAAAACTGGAAGAAAATCCCCCAAAACCATAGATCCACCCCAAAGACACCCTAAACCTACCTGATGTTCTCCAAAAACCACAATTTACCCTTTTCCAACACGATGACCAACGAGAACCCAACAGAACCCAACAGAGACCCCAAAAAACGTCAAAAACACCCCAAACAAGAACGGCATCACCCCCAAAACTGGAAGAAAATCCCCCAAAACCATAGATCCACCCCAAAACCACCCTAAAACTACCTGATGTTCTCCAAAACCCACAATCCACACCTATTTAACATAATGACAAACAAGAACCCAACAAAACCTAATGGAGACCCCAAAACACGTAAAAAACACCCCAAAAAATATCGGCATCACCACCAAAACTGGAAGAAAATCCCCCAAAACCATACATCCACCCCAAAGACACCCTAAACCTACCTGATGTTCTCCAAAAACCACAATTTACCCTTTTCCAACACGATGACCAACGAGAACCCAACAGAACCCAACAGAGACCCCAAAAAACATCAAAAACACCCCAAACAAGAACGGCATCACCACCAAAACTGGAAGAAAATCCCCCAAAACCATAGATCCACCCCAAAACCACCCTAAAACTACCTGATGTTCTCCAAAACCCACAATCCACTCCTATTTAACATAATGACAAACAAGAACCCAACAAAACCTAATGGAGACACCAAAACACGTAAAAAACACCCCAAAAAATATCGGCATCACCCCCAAAACTGAGAGAAAATCCCCCAAAACCATAGATCCACCCCAAAACCACCCTAAAACTACCTGATGTTCTCCAAAACCCACAATCCACTCCTATTTAACATAATGACAAACAAGAACCCAACAAAACCTAATGGAGACACCAAAACACGTAAAAAACACCCCAAAAAATATCGGCATCACCCCCAAAACTGAGAGAAAATCCCCCAAAACCATAGATCCACCCCAAAGACACCCTAAACCTACCTGATTTTCTCCAAAACCCACAATTTACCCTTTTCCACTATGATAACCAACGAGAACCCAACAAAACCCAACGGAGACCCCAAAAAACGTCAAAAACACCCCAAACAAGAACGGCATCACCCCCAAAACTGGAAGAAAATCCCCCAAAACCATAGATCCACCCCAAAGACACCCTAAACCTACCTGATGTTCTCCAAAAACCACAATTTACCCTTTTCCAACACGATGACCAACGAGAACCCAACAGAACCCAACAGAGACCCCAAAAAACGTCAAAAACACCCCAAACAAGAACGGCATCACCCCCAAAACTGGAAGAAAATCCCCCAAAACCATAGATCCACCCCAAAACCACCCTAAAACTACCTGATGTTCTCCAAAACCCACAATCCACACCTATTTAACATAATGACAAACAAGAACCCAACAAAACCTAATGGAGACCCCAAAACACGTAAAAAACACCCCAAAAAATATCGGCATCACCACCAAAACTGGAAGAAAATCCCCCAAAACCATACATCCACCCCAAAGACACCCTAAACCTACCTGATGTTCTCCAAAAACCACAATTTACCCTTTTCCAACACGATGACCAACGAGAACCCAACAGAACCCAACAGAGACCCCAAAAAACATCAAAAACACCCCAAACAAGAACGGCATCACCACCAAAACTGGAAGAAAATCCCCCAAAACCATAGATCCACCCCAAAACCACCCTAAAACTACCTGATGTTCTCCAAAACCCACAATCCACTCCTATTTAACATAATGACAAACAAGAACCCAACAAAACCTAATGGAGACACCAAAACACGTAAAAAACACCCCAAAAAATATCGGCATCACCCCCAAAACTGGAAGAAAATACGCCAAAACCATAGATCCACCCCAAAACCACCCTAAACCTACCTGATCTTCTCCAAAACCCACAATTTACCCTTTTCCACCATGATAACCAACGAGAACCCAACAGAACCCAACAGAGACCCCAAAAAACGTCAAAAACACCCCAAACAAGAACGGCATCACCACCAAAACTGGAAGAAAATCCCCCAAAACCATAGATCCACCCCAAAGACACCCTAAACCTACCTGATGTTCTCCAAAAACCACAATTTACCCTTTTCCAACACGATGACCAACGAGAACCCAACAGAACCCAACAGAGACCCCAAAAAACGTCAAAAACACCCCAAACAAGAACGGCATCACCACCAAAACTGGAAGAAAATCCCCCAAAACCATAGATCCACCCCAAAACCACCCTAAAACTACCTGATGTTCTCCAAAACCCACAATCCACTCCTATTTAACATAATGACAAACAAGAACCCAACAAAACCTAATGGAGACACCAAAACACGTCAAAAACACCCCAAACAAGAACGGCATCACCACCAAAACTGGAAGAAAATCCCCCAAAACCATAGATCCACCCCAAAGACACCCTAAACCTACCTGATGTTCTCCAAAAACCACAATTTACACTTTTCCAACACGATGACCAACGAGAACCCAACAGAACCCAACAGAGACCCCAAAAAACGTCAAAAACACCCCAAACAAGAACGGCATCACCACCAAAACTGGAAGAAAATCCCCCAAAACCATAGATCCACCCCAAAACCACCCTAAACCTACCTGATGTTCTCCAAAACCCACAATCCACTCCTATTTAACATAATGACAAACAAGAACCCAACAAAACCTAATGGAGACCCCAAAACACGTAAAAAACACCCCAAAAAATATCGGCATCACCACCAAAACTGGAAGAAAATCCCCCAAAACCATAGATCCACCCCAAAGACACCCTAAACCTACCTGATGTTCTCCAAAACCCACAATTTACCCTTTTCCACCATGATAACCAACGAGAACCCAACAAAACCCAATGGAGACCCCAAAAAACGTCAAAAAAACCCCAAACAATATCGGCATCACCCCCAAAACTGGAAGAAAATCCCCCAAAACCATAGATCCACCACAAAGACACCCTAAACCTACCTGATTTTCTCCAAAACCCACAATTTACCCTTTTCCACCATGATAACCAACGAGAACCCAACAAAACCCAACGGAGACCCCAAAAAACGTCAAAAACACCCCAAACAAGAACGGCATCACCCCCAAAACTGGAAGAAAATCCCCCAAAACCATAGATCCACCCCAAAGACACCCTAAACCTACCTGATGTTCTCCAAAACCCACAATTTACCCTTTTCCAACACGATGAGCAACGAGAACCCAACAGAACCCAACAGAGACCCCAAAAAACGTCAAAAACACCCCAAACAAGAACGGCATCACCACCAAAACTGGAAGAAAATCCCCCAAAACCATAGATCCACCACAAAGACACCCTAAACCTACCTGATGTTCTCCAAAACCCACAATCCACACCTATTTAACATAATGACAAACAAGAACCCAACAAAACCTAATGGAGACACCAAAACACGTAAAAAACACCCCAAAAAATATCGGCATCACCCCCAAAACTGAGAGAAAATCCCCCAAAACCATAGATCCACCCCAAAGACACCCTAAACCTACCTGATTTTCTCCAAAACCCACAATTTACCCTTTTCCACTATGATAACCAACGAGAACCCAACAAAACCCAACGGAGACCCAAAAAACGTCAAAAACACCCCAAACAAGAACGGCATCACCCCCAAAACTGGAAGAAAATCCCCCAAAACCATAGATCCACCCCAAAGACACCCTAAACCTACCTGATGTTCTCCAAAAACCACAATTTACCCTTTTCCAACACGATGACCAACGAGAACCCAACAGAACCCAACAGAGACCCCAAAAAACGTCAAAAACACCCCAAACAAGAACGGCATCACCCCCAAAACTGGAAGAAAATCCCCCAAAACCATAGATCCACCCCAAAACCACCCTAAAACTACCTGATGTTCTCCAAAACCCACAATCCACTCCTATTTAACATAATGACAAACAAGAACCCAACAAAACCTAATGGAGACCCCAAAACACGTAAAAAACACCCCAAAAAATATCGGCATCACCACCAAAACTGGAAGAAAATCCCCCAAAACCATACATCCACCCCAAAGACACCCTAAACCTACCTGATGTTCTCCAAAAACCACAATTTACCCTTTTCCAACACGATGACCAACGAGAACCCAACAGAACCCAACAGAGACCCCAAAAAACATCAAAAACACCCCAAACAAGAACGGCATCACCACCAAAACTGGAAGAAAATCCCCCAAAACCATAGATCCACCCCAAAACCACCCTAAAACTACCTGATGTTCTCCAAAACCCACAATCCACTCCTATTTAACATAATGACAAACAAGAACCCAACAAAACCTAATGGAGACCCCAAAACACGTAAAAAACACCCCAAAAAATATCGGCATCACCCCCAAAACTGGAAGAAAATACGCCAAAACCATAGATCCACCCCAAAACCACCCTAAACCTACCTGATCTTCTCCAAAACCCACAATTTACCCTTTTCCACCATGATAACCAACGAGAACCCAACAGAACCCAACAGAGACCCCAAAAAACGTCAAAAACACCCCAAACAAGAACGGCATCACCACCAAAACTGGAAGAAAATCCCCCAAAACCATAGATCCACCCCAAAGACACCCTAAACCTACCTGATGTTCTCCAAAAACCACAATTTACCCTTTTCCAACACGATGACCAACGAGAACCCAACAGAACCCAACAGAGACCCCAAAAAACGTCAAAAACACCCCAAACAAGAACGGCATCACCACCAAAACTGGAAGAAAATCCACCAAAACCATAGATCCACCCCAAAACCACCCTAAAACTACCTGATGTTCTCCAAAACCCACAATCCACTCCTATTTAACATAATGACAAACAAGAACCCAACAAAACCTAATGGAGACACCAAAACACGTCAAAAACACCCCAAACAAGAACGGCATCACCACCAAAACTGGAAGAAAATCCCCCAAAACCATAGATCCACCCCAAAACCACCCTAAACCTACCTGATGTTCTCCAAAAACCACAATTTACACTTTTCCAACACGATGACCAACGAGAACCCAACAGAACCCAACAGAGACCCCAAAAAACGTCAAAAACACCCCAAACAAGAACGGCATCACCACCAAAACTGGAAGAAAATCCCCCAAAACCATAGATCCACCCCAAAACCACCCTAAACCTACCTGATGTTCTCCAAAACCCACAATCCACTCCTATTTAACATAATGACAAACAAGAACCCAACAAAACCTAATGGAGACCCCAAAACACGTAAAAAACACCCCAAAAAATATCGGCATCACCACCAAAACTGGAAGAAAATCCCCCAAAACCATAGATCCACCCCAAAGACACCCTAAACCTACCTGATGTTCTCCAAAAACCACAATTTACCCTTTTCCACCATGATAACCAACGAGAACCCAACAAAACCCAATGGAGACCCCAAAAAACGTCAAAAAAACCCCAAACAATATCGGCATCACCCCCAAAACTGGAAGAAAATCCCCCAAAACCATAGATCCACCACAAAGACACCCTAAACCTACCTGATTTTCTCCAAAACCCACAATTTACCCTTTTCCACCATGATAACCAACGAGAACCCAACAAAACCCAACGGAGACCCAAAAAACGTCAAAAACACCCCAAACAAGAACGGCATCACCCCCAAAACTGGAAGAAAATCCCCCAAAACCATAGATCCACCCCAAAGACACCCTAAACCTACCTGATGTTCTCCAAAAACCACAATTTACCCTTTTCCAACACGATGAGCAACGAGAACCCAACAGAACCCAACAGAGACCCCAAAAAACGTCAAAAACACCCCAAACAAGAACGGCATCACCACCAAAACTGGAAGAAAATCCCCCAAAACCATAGATCCACCACAAAGACACCCTAAACCTACCTGATGTTCTCCAAAACCCACAATCCACACCTATTTAACATAATGACAAACAAGAACCCAACAAAACCTAATGGAGACACCAAAACACGTCAAAAACACCCCAAACAAGAACGGCATCACCCCCAAAACTGGAAGAAAATCCCCCAAAACCATAGATCCACCCCAAAACCACCCTAAACCTACCTGATGTTCTCCAAAACCCACAATTTACCCTTTTCCACCATGATAACCAACGAGAACCCAACAAAACCCAACGGAGACCCCAAAAAACGTCAAAAACACCCCAAACAAGAACGGCATCACCCCCAAAACTGGAAGAAAATCCCCCAAAACCATAGATCCACCACAAAGACACCCTAAACCTACCTGATGTTCTCCAAAAACCACAATCCACTCCTATTTAACATAATGAAAAACAAGAACCCAACAAAACCTAATGGAGACACCAAAACACGTCAAAAACACCCCAAACAAGAACGGCATCACCCCCAAAACTGGAAGAAAATCCCCCAAAACCATACATCCACCCCAAAGACACCCTAAACCTACCTGATGTTCTCCAAAAACCACAATTTACCCTTTTCCAACACGATGACCAACGAGAACCCAACAGAACCCAACAGAGACCCCAAAAAACGTCAAAAACACCCCAAACAAGAACGGCATCACCACCAAAACTGGAAGAAAATCCCCCAAAACCATAGATCCACCCCAAAACCACCCTAAACCTACCTGATGTTCTCCAAAACCCACAATCCACTCCTATTTAACATAATGACAAACAAGAACCCAACAAAACCTAATGGAGACACCAAAACACGTAAAAAACACCCCAAAAAATATCGGCATCACCCCCAAAACTGAGAGAAAATCCCCCAAAACCATAGATCCACCCCAAAGACACCCTAAACCTACCTGATTTTCTCCAAAACCCACAATTTACCCTTTTCCACTATGATAACCAACGAGAACCCAACAAAACCCAACGGAGACCCCAAAAAGCGTCAAAAACACCCCAAACAAGAACGGCATCACCCCCAAAACTGGAAGAAAATCCCCCAAAACCATAGATCCACCCCAAAGACACCCTAAACCTACCTGATGTTCTCCAAAAACCACAATTTACCCTTTTCCAACACGATGACCAACGAGAACCCAACAGAACCCAACAGAGACCCCAAAAACGTCAAAAACACCCCAAACAAGAACGGCATCACCCCCAAAACTGGAAGAAAATCCCCCAAAACCATAGATCCACCCCAAAACCACCCTAAAACTACCTGATGTTCTCCAAAACCCACAATCCACTCCTATTTAACATAATGACAAACAAGAACCAAACAAAACCTAATGGAGACCCCAAAACACGTAAAAAACACCCCAAAAAATAACGGCATCACCACCAAAACTGGAAGAAAATCCCCCAAAACCATAGATCCACCACAAAGACACCCTAAACCTACCTGATTTTCTCCAAAACCCACAATTTACCCTTTTCCACCATGATAACCAACGAGAACCCAACAAAACCCAACGGAGACCCCAAAAAACGTCAAAAACACCCCAAACAAGAACGGCATCACCCCCAAAACTGGAAGAAAATCCCCCAAAACCATAGATCCACCCCAAAGACACCCTAAACCTACCTGATGTTCTCCAAAACCCACAATCCACACCTATTTAACATAATGACAAACAAGAACCCAACAAAACCTAATGGAGACACCAAAACACGTCAAAAACACCCCAAACAAGAACGGCATCACCCCCAAAACTGGAAGAAAATCCCCCAAAACCATAGATCCACCCCAAAGACACCCTAAACCTACCTGATGTTCTCCAAAAACCACAATTTACCCTTTTCCAACACGATGAGCAACGAGAACCCAACAGAACCCAACAGAGACCCCAAAAAACGTCAAAAACACCCCAAACAAGAACGGCATCACCACCAAAACTGGAAGAAAATCCCCCAAAACCATAGATCCACCCCAAAACCACCCTAAACCTACCTGATGTTCTCCAAAACCCACAATCCACTCCTATTTAACATAATGACAAACAAGAACCCAACAAAACCTAATGGAGACACCAAAACACGTAAAAAACACCCCAAAAAATATCGGCATCACCCCCAAAACTGAGAGAAAATCCCCCAAAACCATAGATCCACCCCAAAACCACCCTAAAACTACCTGATGTTCTCCAAAACCCACAATCCACTCCTATTTAACATAATGACAAACAAGAACCCAACAAAACCTAATGGAGACACCAAAACACGTAAAAAACACCCCAAAAAATATCGGCATCACCCCCAAAACTGAGAGAAAATCCCCCAAAACCATAGATCCACCCCAAAGACACCCTAAACCTACCTGATTTTCTCCAAAACCCACAATTTACCCTTTTCCACTATGATAACCAACGAGAACCCAACAAAACCCAACGGAGACCCCAAAAAACGTCAAAAACACCCCAAACAAGAACGGCATCACCCCCAAAACTGGAAGAAAATCCCCCAAAACCATAGATCCACCCCAAAGACACCCTAAACCTACCTGATGTTCTCCAAAACCCACAATCCACACCTATTTAACATAATGACAAACAAGAACCCAACAAAACCTAATGGAGACACCAAAACACGTCAAAAACACCCCAAACAAGAACGGCATCACCCCCAAAACTGGAAGAAAATCCCCCAAAACCATAGATCCACCCCAAAGACACCCTAAACCTACCTGATGTTCTCCAAAAACCACAATTTACCCTTTTCCAACACGATGACCAACGAGAACCCAACAGAACCCAACAGAGACCCAAAAAAACGTCAAAAACACCCCAAACAAGAACGGCATCACCACCAAAACTGGAAGAAAATCCCCCAAAACCATAGATCCACCACAAAGACACCCTAAACCTACCTGATGTTCTCCAAAAACCACAATCCACTCCTATTTAACATAATGAAAAACAAGAACCCAACAAAACCTAATGGAGACACCAAAACACGTAAAAAACACCCCAAAAAATATCGGCATCACCACCAAAACTGGAAGAAAATCCCCCAAAACCATAGATCCACCCCAAAGACACCCTAAACCTACCTGATGTTCTCCAAAATTCACAATCCACACCTATTTAACATAATGACAAACAAGAACCCAACAAAACCTAATGGAGACACCAAAACACGTCAAAAACACCCCAAACAAGAACGGCATCACCCCCAAAACTGGAAGAAAATCCCCCAAAACCATACATCCACCCCAAAACCACCCTAAACCTACCTGATGTTCTCCAAAAACCACAATTTACCCTTTTCCAACACGATGACCAACGAGAACCCAACAGAACCCAACAGAGACCCCAAAAAACGTCAAAAACACCCCAAACAAGAACGGCATCACCACCAAAACTGGAAGAAAATCCCCCAAAACCATAGATCCACCCCAAAACCACCCTAAACCTACCTGATGTTCTCCAAAACCCACAATCCACTCCTATTTAACATAATGACAAACAAGAACCCAACAAAACCTAATGGAGACACCAAAACACGTAAAAAACACCCCAAAAAATATCGGCATCACCCCCAAAACTGAGAGAAAATCCCCCAAAACCATAGATCCACCCCAAAACCACCCTAAACCTACCTGATCTTCTCCAAAACCCACAATTTACCCTTTTCCACCATGATAACCAACGAGAACCCAACAAAACCCAACGGAGACCCCAAAAAACGTCAAAAACACCCCAAACAAGAACGGCATCACCCCCAAAACTGGAAGAAAATCCCCCAAAACCATAGATCCACCCCAAAGACACCCTAAACCTACCTGATCTTCTCCAAAACCCATAATTTACCCTTTTCCAACACGATGACCAACGAGAACCCAACAGAACCCAACAGAGACCCCAAAAAACGTCAAAAACACCCCAAACAAGAACGGCATCACCACCAAAACTGGAAGAAAATCCCCCAAAACCATAGATCCACCCCAAAACCACCCTAAAACTACCTGATGTTCTCCAAAACCCACAATCCACTCCTATTTAACATAATGACAAACAAGAACCCAACAAAACCTAATGGAGACCCCAAAACACGTAAAAAACACCCCAAAAAATAACGGCATCACCACCAAAACTGGAAGAAAATCCCCCAAAACCATAGATCCACCACAAAGACACCCTAAACCTACCTGATTTTCTCCAAAACCCACAATTTACCCTTTTCCACCATGATAACCAACGAGAACCCAACAAAACCCAACGGAGACCCCAAAAAACGTCAAAAACACCCCAAACAAGAACGGCATCACCACCAAAACTGGAAGAAAATCCCCCAAAACCATAGATCCACCCCAAAGACACCCTAAACCTACCTGATGTTCTCCAAAACCCACAATCCACACCTATTTAACATAATGACAAACAAGAACCCAACAAAACCTAATGGAGACACCAAAACACGTCAAAAACACCCCAAACAAGAACGGCATCACCACCAAAACTGGAAGAAAATCCCCCAAAACCATAGATCCACCCCAAAGACACCCTAAACCTACCTGATGTTCTCCAAAAACCACAATTTACCCTTTTCCAACACGATGAGCAACGAGAACCCAACAGAACCCAACAGAGACCCCAAAAAACGTCAAAAACACCCCAAACAAGAACGGCATCACCACCAAAACTGGAAGAAAATCCCCCAAAACCATAGATCCACCACAAAGACACCCTAAACCTACCTGATGTTCTCCAAAAACCACAATCCACTCCTATTTAACATAATGAAAAACAAGAACCCAACAAAACCTAATGGAGACACCAAAACACGTCAAAAACACCCCAAAAAATATCGGCATCACCCCCAAAACTGGAAGAAAATCCCCCAAAACCATACATCCACCCCAAAGACACCCTAAACCTACCTGATGTTCTCCAAAAACCACAATTTACCCTTTTCCAACACGATGACCAACGAGAACCCAACAGAACCCAACAGAGACCCCAAAAAACGTCAAAAACACCCCAAACAAGAACGGCATCACCACCAAAACTGGAAGAAAATCCCCCAAAACCATAGATCCACCCCAAAACCACCCTAAACCTACCTGATGTTCTCCAAAACCCACAATCCACTCCTATTTAACATAATGACAAACAAGAACCCAACAAAACCTAATGGAGACACCAAAACACGTCAAAAACACCCCAAAAAATAACGGCATCACCACCAAAACTGGAAGAAAATCCCCCAAAACCATAGATCCACCACAAAGACACCCTAAACCTACCTGATTTTCTCCAAAACCCACAATTTACCCTTTTCCACCATGATAACCAACGAGAACCCAACAAAACCCAACGGAGACCCCAAAAAACGTCAAAAACACCCCAAACAAGAACGGCATCACCACCAAAACTGGAAGAAAATCCCCCAAAACCATAGATCCACCCCAAAGACACCCTAAACCTACCTGATGTTCTCCAAAAACCACAATCCACACCTATTTAACATAATGACAAACAAGAACCCAACAAAACCTAATGGAGACACCAAAACACGTCAAAAACACCCCAAACAAGAACGGCATCACCCCCAAAACTGGAAGAAAATCCCCCAAAACCATAGATCCACCCCAAAGACACCCTAAACCTACCTGATGTTCTCCAAAAACCACAATTTACCCTTTTCCAACACGATGAGCAACGAGAACCCAACAGAACCCAACAGAGACCCCAAAAAACGTCAAAAACACCCAAAACAAGAACGGCATCACCACCAAAACTGGAAGAAAATCCCCCAAAACCATAGATCCACCACAAAGACACCCTAAACCTACCTGATGTTCTCCAAAAACCACAATCCACTCCTATTTAACATAATGAAAAACAAGAACCCAACAAAACCTAATGGAGACACCAAAACACGTAAAAAACACCCCAAAAAATATCGGCATCACCACCAAAACTGGAAGAAAATCCCCCAAAACCATAGATCCACCCCAAAGACACCCTAAACCTACCTGATTTTCTCCAAAACCCACAATCCACACCTATTTAACATAATGACAAACAAGAACCCAACAAAACCTAATGGAGACACCAAAACACGTCAAAAACACCCCAAACAAGAACGGCATCACCCCCAAAACTGGAAGAAAATCCCCCAAAACCATACATCCACCCCAAAGACACCCTAAACCTACCTGATGTTCTCCAAAAACCACAATTTACCCTTTTCCAACACGATGACCAACGAGAACCCAACAGAACCCAACAGAGACCCCAAAAAACGTCAAAAACACCCCAAACAAGAACGGCATCACCACCAAAACTGGAAGAAAATCCCCCAAAACCATAGATCCACCCCAAAACCACCCTAAACCTACCTGATGTTCTCCAAAACCCACAATCCACTCCTATTTAACATAATGACAAACAAGAACCCAACAAAACCTAATGGAGACACCAAAACACGTAAAAAACACCCCAAAAAATATCGGCATCACCCCCAAAACTGAGAGAAAATCCCCCAAAACCATAGATCCACCCCAAAGACACCCTAAACCTACCTGATTTTCTCCAAAACCCACAATTTACCCTTTTCCACCATGATAACCAACGAGAACCCAACAAAACCCAACGGAGACCCCAAAAAACGTCAAAAACACCCCAAACAAGAACGGCATCACCACCAAAACTGGAAGAAAATCCCCCAAAACCATAGATCCACCCCAAAGACACCCTAAACCTACCTGATGTTCTCCAAAACCGACAATTTACCCTTTTCCAACACGATGACCAACGAGAACCCAACAGAACCCAACAGAGACCCCAAAAAACGTCAAAAACACCCCAAACAAGAACGGCATCACCACCAAAACTGGAAGAAAATCCCCCAAAACCATAGATCCACCCCAAAGACACCCTAAACCTACCTGATGTTCTCCAAAAACCACAATTTACCCTTTTCCAACACGATGACCAACGAGAACCCAACAGAACCCAACAGAGACCCCAAAAAACATCAAAAACACCCCAAACAAGAACGGCATCACCACCAAAACTGGAAGAAAATCCCCAAAACCATAGATCCACCCCAAAACCACCCTAAAACTACCTGATGTTCTCCAAAACCCACAATCCACTCCTATTTAACATAATGACAAACAAGAACCCAACAAAACCTAATGGAGACCCCAAAACACGTAAAAAACACCACAAAAAATATCGGCATCACCCCCAAAACTGGAAGAAAATACGCCAAAACCATAGATCCACCCCAAAGACACCCTAAACCTACCTGATCTTCTCCAAAACCCACAATTTACCCTTTTCCAACATGATAACCAACGAGAACCCAACAAAACCCAACGGAGACCCCAAAAAACGTCAAAAACACCCCAAACAAGAATGGCATCACCCACCAAAACTGGAAGAAAATCCCCCAAAACCATAGATCCACCCCAAAGACACCCTAAACCTACCTGATGTTCTCCAAAACCCACAATCCACTCCTATTTAACATAATGACAAACAAGAACACAACAAAACCTAATGGAGACACCAAAACACGTCAAAAACACCACAAACAAGAACGGCATCACCACCAAAACTGGAAGAAAATCCCCCAAAACCATAGATCCACCCCAAAGACACCCTAAACCTACCTGATGTTCTCCAAAACCCACAATCCACACCTATTTAACATAATGACAAACAAGAACCCAACAAAACCTAATGGAGACACCAAAACACGTCAAAAACACCACAAAAAATATCGGCATCACCCCCAAAACTGGAAGAAAATCCCCCAAAACCATACATCCACCCCAAAGACACCCTAAACCTACCTGATGTTCTCCAAAAACCACAATTTACCCTTTTCCAACACGATGACCAACGAGAACCCAACAGAACCCAACAGAGACCCCAAAAAACGTCAAAAACACCCCAAACAAGAACGGCATCACCACCAAAACTGGAAGAAAATCCCCCAAAACCATAGATCCACCCCAAAACCACCCTAAAACTACCTGATGTTCTCCAAAACCCACAATCCACTCCTATTTAACATAATGACAAACAAGAACCCAACAAAACCTAATGGAGACACCAAAACACGTCAAAAACACCCCAAACAAGAACGGCATCACCACCAAAACTGGAAGAAAATCCCCCAAAACCATAGATCCACCACAAAGACACCCTAAACCTACCTGATTTTCTCCAAAACCCACAATTTACCCTTTTCCACCATGATAACCAACGAGAACCCAACAAAACCCAACGGAGACCCCAAAAAAACGTCAAAAACACCCCAAACAAGAACGGCATCACCACCAAAACTGGAAGAAAATCCCCCAAAACCATAGATCCACCACAAAGACACCCTAAACCTACCTGATGTTCTCCAAAACCCACAATCCACACCTATTTAACATAATGACAAACAAGAACCCAACAAAACCTAATGGAGACACCAAAACACGTCAAAAACACCCCAAACAAGAACGGCATCACCCCCAAAACTGGAAGAAAATCCCCCAAAACCATAGATCCACCCCAAAGACACCCTAAACCTACCTGATGTTCTCCAAAAACCACAATTTACCCTTTTCCAACACGATGAGCAACGAGAACCCAACAGAACCCAACAGAGACCCCAAAACACGTCAAAAACACCCCAAACAAGAACGGCATCACCACCAAAACTGGAAGAAAATCCCCAAAACCATAGATCCACCACAAAGACACCCTAAACCTACCTGATGTTCTCCAAAAACCACAATCCACTCCTATTTAACATAATGAAAAACAAGAACCCAACAAAACCTAATGGAGACACCAAAACACGTAAAAAACACCCCAAAAAATATCGGCATCACCACCAAAACTGGAAGAAAATCCCCCAAAACCATAGATCCACCCCAAAGACACCCTAAACCTACCTGATGTTCTCCAAAACCCACAATCCACACCTATTTAACATAATGACAAACAAGAACCCAACAAAACCTAATGGAGACACCAAAACACGTCAAAAACACCCCAAACAAGAACGGCATCACCCCCAAAACTGGAAGAAAATCCCCCAAAACCATACATCCACCCCAAAGACACCCTAAACCTACCTGATGTTCTCCAAAAACCACAATTTACCCTTTTCCAACACGATGACCAACGAGAACCCAACAGAACCCAACAGAGACCCCAAAAAACGTCAAAAACACCCCAAACAAGAACGGCATCACCACCAAAACTGGAAGAAAATCCCCCAAAACCATAGATCCACCCCAAAACCACCCTAAACCTACCTGATGTTCTCCAAAACCCACAATCCACTCCTATTTAACATAATGACAAACAAGAACCCAACAAAACCTAATGGAGACACCAAAACACGTAAAAAACACCCCAAAAAATATCGGCATCACCCCCAAAACTGAGAGAAAATCCCCCAAAACCATAGATCCACCCCAAAGACACCCTAAACCTACCTGATTTTCTCCAAAACCCACAATTTACCCTTTTCCACTATGATAACCAACGAGAACCCAACAAAACCCAACGGAGACCCCAAAAAACGTCAAAAACACCCCAAACAAGAACGGCATCACCACCAAAACTGGAAGAAAATCCCCCAAAACCATAGATCCACCCCAAAGACACCCTAAACCTACCTGATGTTCTCCAAAACCGACAATTTACCCTTTTCCAACACGATGACCAACGAGAACCCAACAGAACCCAACAGAGACCCCAAAAAACGTCAAAAACACCCCAAACAAGAACGGCATCACCACCAAAACTGGAAGAAAATCCCCCAAAACCATAGATCCACCTCAAAGACACCCTAAACCTACCTGATGTTCTCCAAAAACCACAATTTACCCTTTTCCAACACGATGACCAACGAGAACCCAACAGAACCCAACAGAGACCCCAAAAAACATCAAAAACACCCCAAACAAGAACGGCATCACCACCAAAACTGGAAGAAAATCCCCCAAAACCATAGATCCACCCCAAAACCACCCTAAAACTACCTGATGTTCTCCAAAACCCACAATCCACTCCTATTTAACATAATGACAAACAAGAACCCAACAAAACCTAATGGAGACCCCAAAACACGTAAAAAACACCACAAAAAATATCGGCATCACCCCCAAAACTGGAAGAAAATACGCCAAAACCATAGATCCACCCCAAAGACACCCTAAACCTACCTGATCTTCTCCAAAACCCACAATTTACCCTTTTCCACCATGATAACCAACGAGAACCCAACAAAACCCAACGGAGACCCCAAAAAACGTCAAAAACACCCCAAACAAGAACGGCATCACCACCAAAACTGGAAGAAAATCCCCCAAAACCATAGATCCACCCCAAAGACACCCTAAACCTACCTGATGTTCTCCAAAACCCACAATCCACTCCTATTTAACATAATGACAAACAAGAACACAACAAAACCTAATGGAGACACCAAAACACGTCAAAAACACCCCAAAAAATATCGGCATCACCCCCAAAACTGGAAGAAAATCCCCCAAAACCATACATCCACCCCAAAGACACCCTAAACCTACCTGATGTTCTCCAAAAACCACAATTTACCCTTTTCCAACACGATGACCAACGAGAACCCAACAGAACCCAACAGAGACCCCAAAAAACGTCAAAAACACCCCAAACAAGAACGGCATCACCACCAAAACTGGAAGAAAATCCCCCAAAACCATACATCCACCCCAAAACCACCCTAAACCTACCTGATGTTCTCCAAAACCCACAATCCACTCCTATTTAACATAATGACAAACAAGAACCCAACAAAACCTAATGGAGACACCAAAACACGTAAAAAACACCCCAAAAAATAACGGCATCACCACCAAAACTGGAAGAAAATCCCCCAAAACCATAGATCCACCACAAAGACACCCTAAACCTACCTGATATTCTCCAAAAACCACAATTTACCCTTTTCCACCATGATAACCAACGAGAACCCAACAAAACCCAACGGAGACCCCAAAAAACGTCAAAAACACCCCAAACAAGAACGGCATCACCACCAAAACTGGAAGAAAATCCCCCAAAACCATAGATCCACCACAAAGACACCCTAAACCTACCTGATGTTCTCCAAAACCCACAATCCACACCTATTTAACATAATGACAAACAAGAACCCAACAAAACCTAATGGAGACACCAAAACACGTCAAAAACACCCCAAACAAGAACGGCATCACCCCCAAAACTGGAAGAAAATCCCCCAAAACCATACATCCACCCCAAAGACACCCTAAACCTACCTGATGTTCTCCAAAAACCACAATTTACCCTTTTCCAACACGATGAGCAACGAGAACCCAACAGAACCCAACAGAGACCCCAAAAAACGTCAAAAACACCCCAAACAAGAACGGCATCACCACCAAAACTGGAAGAAAATCCCCCAAAACCATAGATCCACCACAAAGACACCCTAAACCTACCTGATGTTCTCCAAAAACCACAATCCACTCCTATTTAACATAATGAAAAACAAGAACCCAACAAAACCTAATGGAGACACCAAAACACGTAAAAAACACCCCAAAAAATATCGGCATCACCACCAAAACTGGAAGAAAATCCCCCAAAACCATAGATCCACCCCAAAGACACCCTAAACCTACCTGATGTTCTCCAAAACCCACAATCCACACCTATTTAACATAATGACAAACAAGAACCCAACAAAACCTAATGGAGACACCAAAACACGTCAAAAACACCCCAAACAAGAACGGCATCACCCCCAAAACTGGAAGAAAATCCCCCAAAACCATACATCCACCCCAAAGACACCCTAAACCTACCTGATGTTCTCCAAAAACCACAATTTACCCTTTTCCAACACGATGACCAACGAGAACCCAACAGAACCCAACAGAGACCCCAAAAAACGTCAAAAACACCCCAAACAAGAACGGCATCACCACCAAAACTGGAAGAAAATCCCCCAAAACCATAGATCCACCCCAAAACCACCCTAAACCTACCTGATGTTCTCCAAAACCCACAATCCACTCCTATTTAACATAATGACAAACAAGAACCCAACAAAACCTAATGGAGACACCAAAACACGTAAAAAACACCCCAAAAAATATCGGCATCACCCCCAAAACTGAGAGAAAATCCCCCAAAACCATAGATCCACCCCAAAGACACCCTAAACCTACCTGATTTTCTCCAAAACCCACAATTTACCCTTTTCCACTATGATAACCAACGAGAACCCAACAAAACCCAACGGACACCCCAAAAAACGTCAAAAACACCCCAAACAAGAACGGCATCACCCCCAAAACTGGAAGAAAATCCCCCAAAACCATAGATCCACCCCAAAGACACCCTAAACCTACCTGATGTTCTCCAAAAACCACAATTTACCCTTTTCCAACACGATGACCAACGAGAACCCAACAGAACCCAACAGAGACCCCAAAAAACGTCCAAAACACCCCAAACAATAACGGCATCACCCCCAAAACTGGAAGAAAATCCCCCAAAACCATAGATCCACCCCAAAACCACCCTAAAACTACCTGATGTTCTCCAAAACCCACAATCCACTCCTATTTAACATAATGACAAACAAGAACCCAACAAAACCTAATGGAGACCCCAAAACACGTAAAAAACACCCCAAAAAATAACGGCATCACCACCAAAACTGGAAGAAAATCCCCCAAAACCATAGATCCACCACAAAGACACCCTAAACCTACCTGATTTTCTCCAAAACCCACAATTTACCCTTTTCCACCATGATAACCAACGAGAACCCAACAAAACCCAACGGAGACCCCAAAAAACGTCAAAAACACCCCAAACAAGAACGGCATCACCCCCAAAACTGGAAGAAAATCCCCCAAAACCATAGATCCACCCCAAAGACACCCTAAACCTACCTGATGTTCTCCAAAACCCACAATCCACACCTATTTAACATAATGACAAACAAGAACCCAACAAAACCTAATGGAGACACCAAAACACGTCAAAAACACCCCAAACAAGAACGGCATCACCCCCAAAACTGGAAGAAAATCCCCCAAAACCATAGATCCACCCCAAAGACACCCTAAACCTACCTGATGTTCTCCAAAAACCACAATTTACCCTTTTCCAACACGATGACCAACGAGAACCCAACAGAACCCAACAGAGACCCCAAAAAACGTCAAAAACACCCCAAACAAGAACGGCATCACCACCAAAACTGGAAGAAAATCCCCCAAAACCATAGATCCACCCCAAAACCACCCTAAACCTACCTGATGTTCTCCAAAACCCACAATCCACTCCTATTTAACATAATGACAAACAAGAACCCAACAAAACCTAATGGAGACACCAAAACACGTAAAAAACACCCCAAAAAATATCGGCATCACCCCCAAAACTGAGAGAAAATCCCCCAAAACCATAGATCCACCCCAAAACCACCCTAAAACTACCTGATGTTCTCCAAAACCCACAATCCACACCTATTTAACATAATGACAAACAAGAACCCAACAAAACCTAATGGAGACACCAAAACACGTCAAAAACACCCCAAACAAGAACGGCATCACCCCCAAAACTGGAAGAAAATCCCCCAAAACCATACATCCACCCCAAAGACACCCTAAACCTACCTGATGTTCTCCAAAAACCACAATTTACCCTTTTCCAACACGATGACCAACGAGAACCCAACAGAACCCAACAGAGACCCCAAAAAACGTCAAAAACACCCCAAACAAGAACGGCATCACCACCAAAACTGGAAGAAAATCCCCCAAAACCATAGATCCACCCCAAAACCACCCTAAACCTACCTGATGTTCTCCAAAACCCACAATCCACTCCTATTTAACATAATGACAAACAAGAACCCAACAAAACCTAATGGAGACACCAAAACACGTAAAAAACACCCCAAAAAATATCGGCATCACCCCCAAAACTGAGAGAAAATCCCCCAAAACCATAGATCCACCCCAAAACCACCCTAAACCTACCTGATGTACTCCAAAACCCACAATTTACCCTTTTCCACCATGATAACCAACGAGAACCCAACAAAACCCAACGGAGACCCCAAAAAACGTCAAAAACACCCCAAACAAGAACGGCATCACCACCAAAACTGGAAGAAAATCCCCCAAAACCATAGATCCACCCCAAAGACACCCTAAACCTACCTGATGTTCTCCAAAACCCATAATTTACCCTTTTCCAACACGATGACCAACGAGAACCCAACAGAACCCAACAGAGACCCCAAAAAACGTCAAAAACACCCCAAACAAGAACGGCATCACCCCCAAAACTGGAAGAAAATCCCCCAAAACCATACATCCACCCCAAAGACACCCTAAACCTACCTGATGTTCTCCAAAACCCACAATCCACTCCTATTTAACATAATGACAAACAAGAACCCAACAAAACCTAATGGAGACCCCAAAACACGTAAAAAACACCCCAAACAAGAACGGCATCACCACCAAAACTGGAAGAAAATCCCCCAAAACCATAGATCCACCACAAAGACACCCTAAACCTACCTGATTTTCTCCAAAAACCACAATTTACCCTTTTCCACCATGATAACCAACGAGAACCCAACAAAACCCAACGGAGACCCCAAAAAACGTCAAAAACACCCCAAACAAGAACGGCATCACCCCCAAAACTGGAAGAAAATCCCCCAAAACCATAGATCCACCCCAAAGACACCCTAAACCTACCTGATGTTCTCCAAAACCCACAATCCACACCTATTTAACATAATGACAAACAAGAACCCAACAAAACCTAATGGAGACACCAAAACACGTCAAAAACACCCCAAACAAGAACGGCATCACCACCAAAACTGGAAGAAAATCCCCCAAAACCATAGATCCACCCCAAAGACACCCTAAACCTACCTGATGTTCTCCAAAAACCACAATTTACCCTTTTCCAACACGATGACCAACGAGAACCCAACAGAACCCAACAGAGACCCCAAAAAACGTCAAAAACACCCCAAACAAGAACGGCATCACCACCAAAACTGGAAGAAAATCCCCCAAAACCATAGATCCACCACAAAGACACCCTAAACCTACCTGATGTTCTCCAAAAACCACAATCCACTCCTATTTAACATAATGAAAAACAAGAACCCAACAAAACCTAATGGAGACACCAAAACACGTAAAAAACACCCCAAAAAATATCGGCATCACCACCAAAACTGGAAGAAAATCCCCCAAAACCATAGATCCACCCCAAAGACACCCTAAACCTACCTGATGTTCTCCAAAACCCACAATCCACACCTATTTAACATAATGACAAACAAGAACCCAACAAAACCTAATGGAGACACCAAAACACGTCAAAAACACCCCAAAAAATATCGGCATCACCCCCAAAACTGGAAGAAAATCCCCCAAAACCATACATCCACCCCAAAGACACCCTAAACCTACCTGATGTTCTCCAAAAACCACAATTTACCCTTTTCCAACACGATGACCAACGAGAACCCAACAGAACCCAACAGAGACCCCAAAAAACGTCAAAAACACCCCAAACAAGAACGGCATCACCACCAAAACTGGAAGAAAATCCCCCAAAACCATAGATCCACCCCAAAACCACCCTAAACCTACCTGATGTTCTCCAAAACCCACAATCCACTCCTATTTAACATAATGACAAACAAGAACCCAACAAAACCTAATGGAGACACCAAAACACGTCAAAAACACCCCAAACAAGAACGGCATCACCACCAAAACTGGAAGAAAATCCCCCAAAACCATAGATCCGCCACAAAGACACCCTAAACCTACCTGATTTTCTCCAAAACCCACAATTTACCCTTTTCCACCATGATAACCAACGAGAACCCAACAAAACCCAACGGAGACCCCAAAAAACGTCAAAAACACCCCAAACAAGAACGGCATCACCACCAAAACTGGAAGAAAATCCCCCAAAACCATAGATCCACCCCAAAGACACCCTAAACCTACCTGATGTTCTCCAAAACCCACAATCCACACCTATTTAACATAATGACAAACAAGAACCCAACAAAACCTAATGGAGACACCAAAACACGTCAAAAACACCCCAAACAAGAACGGCATCACCCCCAAAACTGGAAGAAAATCCCCCAAAACCATAGATCCACCCCAAAGACACCCTAAACCTACCTGATGTTCTCCAAAAACCACAATTTACCCTTTTCCAACACGATGAGCAACGAGAACCCAACAGAACCCAACGGAGACCCCAAAAAACGTCAAAAACACCCCAAACAAGAACGGCATCACCACCAAAACTGGAAGAAAATCCCCCAAAACCATAGATCCACCACAAAGACACCCTAAACCTACCTGATGTTCTCCAAAAACCACAATCCACTCCTATTTAACATAATGAAAAACAAGAACCCAACAAAACCTAATGGAGACACCAAAACACGTAAAAAACACCCCAAAAAATATCGGCATCACCACCAAAACTGGAAGAAAATCCCCCAAAACCATAGATCCACCCCAAAGACACCCTAAACCTACCTGATGTTCTCCAAAACCCACAATCCACACCTATTTAACATAATGACAAACAAGAACCCAACAAAACCTAATGGAGACACCAAAACACGTCAAAAACACCCCAAACAAGAACGGCATCACCCCCAAAACTGGAAGAAAATCCCCCAAAACCATACATCCACCCCAAAGACACCCTAAACCTACCTGATGTTCTCCAAAAACCACAATTTACCCTTTTCCAACACGATGACCAACGAGAACCCAACAGAACCCAACAGAGACCCCAAAAAACGTCAAAAACACCCCAAACAAGAACGGCATCACCACCAAAACTGGAAGAAAATCCCCCAAAACCATAGATCCACCCCAAAACCACCCTAAACCTACCTGATGTTCTCCAAAACCCACAATCCACTCCTATTTAACATAATGACAAACAAGAACCCAAAAAACCTAATGGAGACACCAAAACACGTAAAAAACACCCCAAAAAATATCGGCATCACCCCCAAAACTGAGAGAAAATCCCCCAAAACCATAGATCCACCCCAAAGACACCCTAAACCTACCTGATTTTCTCCAAAACCCACAATTTACCCTTTTCCACCATGATAACCAACGAGAACCCAACAAAACCCAACGGAGACCCCAAAAAACGTCAAAAACACCCCAAACAAGAACGGCATCACCCCCAAAACTGGAAGAAAATCCCCCAAAACCATAGATCCACCCCAAAGACACTCTAAACCTACCTGATGTTCTCCAAAACCGACAATTTACCCTTTTCCAACACGATGACCAACGAGAACCCAACAGAACCCAACAGAGACCCCAAAAAACGTCAAAAACACCCCAAACAAGAACGGCATCACCACCAAAACTGGAAGAAAATCCCCCAAAACCATACATCCACCCCAAAGACACCCTAAACCTACCTGATGTTCTCCAAAAACCACAATTTACCCTTTTCCAACACGATGACCAACGAGAACCCAACAGAACCCAACAGAGACCCCAAAAAACATCAAAAACACCCCAAACAAGAACGGCATCACCACCAAAACTGGAAGAAAATCCCCCAAAACCATAGATCCACCCCAAAACCACCCTAAAACTACCTGATGTTCTCCAAAACCCACAATCCACTCCTATTTAACATAATGACAAACAAGAACCCAACAAAACCTAATGGAGACCCCAAAACACGTAAAAAACACCCCAAAAAATATCGGCATCACCCCCAAAACTGGAAGAAAATACGCCAAAACCATAGATCCACCCCAAAGACACCCTAAACCTACCTGATCTTCTCCAAAACCCACAATTTACCCTTTTCCACCATGATAACCAACGAGAACCCAACAAAACCCAACGGAGACCCCAAAAAACGTCAAAAACACCCCAAACAAGAACGGCATCACCCCCAAAACTGGAAGAAAATCCCCCAAAACCATAGATCCACCCCAAAGACACCCTAAACCTACCTGATGTTCTCCAAAACCCACAATCCACTCCTATTTAACATAATGACAAACAAGAACCCAACAAAACCTAATGGAGACACCAAAACACGTCAAAAACACCCCAAACAAGAACGGCATCACCCCCAAAACTGGAAGAAAATCCCCCAAAACCATAGATCCACCCCAAAGACACCCTAAACCTACCTGATGTTCTCCAAAAACCACAATTTACCCTTTTCCAACACGATGAGCAACGAGAACCCAACAGAACCCAACAGAGACCCCAAAAAACGTCAAAAACACCCCAAACAAGAACGGCATCACCACCAAAACTGGAAGAAAATCCCCCAAAACCATAGATCCACCACAAAGACACCCTAAACCTACCTGATGTTCTCCAAAAACCACAATCCACTCCTATTTAACATAATGAAAAACAAGAACCCAACAAAACCTAATGGAGACACCAAAACACGTAAAAAACACACCAAAAAATATCGGCATCACCACCAAAACTGGAAGAAAATCCCCCAAAACCATAGATCCACCCCAAAGACACCCTAAACCTACCTGATGTTCTCCAAAACCCACAATCCACACCTATTTAACATAATGACAAACAAGAACCCAACAAAACCTAATGGAGACACCAAAACACGTCAAAAACACCCCAAACAAGAACGGCATCACCCCCAAAACTGGAAGAAAATCCCCCAAAACCATACATCCACCCCAAAGACACCCTAAACCTACCTGATGTTCTCCAAAAACCACAATTTACCCTTTTCCAACACGATGACCAACGAGAACCCAACAGAACCCAACAGAGACCCCAAAAAACGTCAAAAACACCCCAAACAAGAACGGCATCACCACCAAAACTGGAAGAAAATCCCCCAAAACCATAGATCCACCCCAAAACCACCCTAAACCTACCTGATGTTCTCCAAAACCCACAATCCACTCCTATTTAACATAATGACAAACAAGAACCCAACAAAACCTAATGGAGACACCAAAACACGTAAAAAACACCCCAAAAAATATCGGCATCACCCCCAAAACTGAGAGAAAATCCCCCAAAACCATAGATCCACCCCAAAGACACCCTAAACCTACCTGATTTTCTCCAAAACCCACAATTTACCCTTTTCCACCATGATAACCAACGAGAACCCAACAAAACCCAACGGAGACCCCAAAAAACGTCAAAAACACCCCAAACAAGAACGGCATCACCACCAAAACTGGAAGAAAATCCCCCAAAACCATAGATCCACCCCAAAGACACCCTAAACCTACCTGATGTTCTCCAAAACCGACAATTTACCCTTTTCCAACACGATGACCAACGAGAACCCAACAGAACCCAACAGAGACCCCAAAAAACGTCAAAAACACCCCAAACAAGAACGGCATCACCACCAAAACTGGAAGAAAATCCCCCAAAACCATACATCCACCCCAAAGACACCCTAAACCTACCTGATGTTCTCCAAAAACCACAATTTACCCTTTTCCAACACGATGACCAACGAGAACCCAACAGAACCCAACAGAGACCCCAAAAAACATCAAAAACACCCCAAACAAGAACGGCATCACCACCAAAACTGGAAGAAAATCCCCCAAAACCATAGATCCACCCCAAAACCACCCTAAAACTACCTGATGTTCTCCAAAACCCACAATCCACTCCTATTTAACATAATGACAAACAAGAACCCAACAAAACCTAATGGAGACCCCAAAACACGTAAAAAACACCACAAAAAATATCGGCATCACCCCCAAAACTGGAAGAAAATACGCCAAAACCATAGATCCACCCCAAAGACACCCTAAACCTACCTGATCTTCTCCAAAACCCACAATTTACCCTTTTCCACCATGATAACCAACGAGAACCCAACAAAACCCAACGGAGACCCCAAAAAACGTCAAAAACACCCCAAACAAGAACGGCATCACCACCAAAACTGGAAGAAAATCCCCCAAAACCATAGATCCACCCCAAAGACACCCTAAACCTACCTGATGTTCTCCAAAACCCACAATCCACTCCTATTTAACATAATGACAAACAAGAACACAACAAAACCTAATGGAGACACCAAAACACGTCAAAAACACCACAAACAAGAACGGCATCACCACCAAAACTGGAAGAAAATCCCCCAAAACCATAGATCCACCCCAAAGACACCCTAAACCTACCTGATGTTCTCCAAAAACCACAATTTACCCTTTTCCAACACGATGAGCAACGAGAACCCAACAGAACCCAACAGAGACCCCAAAAAACGTCAAAAACACCCCAAACAAGAACGGCATCACCACCAAAACTGGAAGAAAATCCCCCAAAACCATAGATCCACCCCAAAACCACCCTAAACCTACCTGATGTTCTCCAAAAACCACAATCCACACCTATTTAACATAATGACAAACAAGAACCCAACAAAACCTAATGGAGACCCCAAAACACGTAAAAAACACCCCAAAAAATATCGGCATCACCCCCAAAACTGGAAGAAAATCCCCCAAAACCATAGATCCACCACAAAGACACCCTAAACCTACCTGATGTTCTCCAAAACCCACAATTTACCCTTTTCCACCATGATAACCAACGAGAACCCAACAAAACCCAACGGAGACCCCAAAAAACGTCAAAAACACCCCAAACAAGAACGGCATCACCACCAAAACTGGAAGAAAATCCCCCAAAACCATAGATCCACCCCAAAGACACCCTAAACCTACCTGATGTTCTCCAAAACCCACAATCCACACCTATTTAACATAATGACAAACAAGAACCCAACAAAACCTAATGGAGACACCAAAACACGTCAAAAACACCCCAAACAAGAACGGCATCACCCCCAAAACTGGAAGAAAATCCCCCAAAACCATACATCCACCCCAAAGACACCCTAAACCTACCTGATGTTCTCCAAAAACCACAATTTACCCTTTTCCAACACGATGACCAACGAGAACCCAACAGAACCCAACAGAGACCCCAAAAAACGTCAAAAACACCCCAAACAAGAACGGCATCACCACCAAAACTGGAAGAAAATCCCCCAAAACCATAGATCCACCCCAAAGACACCCTAAACCTACCTGATGTTCTCCAAAACCCACAATCCACTCCTATTTAACATAATGACAAACAAGAACCCAACAAAACCGAGGCGATCGGCTCCGGGGCAGACGCGTTCTGCAGCGGAGCGGGGGATCGGGCCAGGCAGGGCTAATTTTTGTCCGGCATCGAGCCTACTAGAGGGAGCCGCCAGGACCCGGCAGCCCTCGTGAGGGAGGCTGACGAGGCGAAGGCGGAGCCAGCAGCGTCAGCGGCGGGCTATTTAAATCGGGACCCACCGCCATTTCACTGCCATTTGCCGAGGCGATCGGCTCCGGGGCAGACGCGTTCTGCAGCGGAGCGGGGGATCGGGCCAGGCAGGGCTAATTTTTGTCCGGCATCGAGCCTACTAGAGGGAGCCGCCAGGACCCGGCAGCCCTCGTGAGGGAGGCTGACGAGGCGAAGGCGGAGCCAGCAGCGTCAGCGGCGGGCTATTTAAATCGGGACCCACCGCCATTTCACTGCCATTTGCCGAGGCGATCGGCTCCGGGGCAGACGCGTTCTGCAGCGGAGCGGGGGATCGGGCCAGGCAGGGCTAATTTTTGTCCGGCATCGAGCCTACTAGAGGGAGCCGCCAGGACCCGGCAGCCCTCGTGAGGGAGGCTGACGAGGCGAAGGCGGAGCCAGCAGCGCCCCCTCCCCAGCCCTTCAAAAGCAGCCCCTAGGGAGCGCGAGCGACCAGGAGCGCGGCGAACAGGGCGGGCAAACAGGGCGTGGCGCGTCAGAGGGAGTGGCGCGGCAGTTAGCGCGGCAGTTCGCGCAGGCAGGGCGCGCAGGAAGGGCAGAGCGCTCCCCCTACACACAAACAACACCTCGTTAACAACAGCCGTAACTAGGCGATAATGGTCGCCACCAGGCACGGCGCGCTCTCCAGAAAGTCGGTGCACACGCAGACCGACTACCCGTTAAAAAATGCCGCAGTTCAGGTCACCGGATGCAAGGAGTGTCTGAGCCTCTTGCTGCCATCGGCGGGAGGCAGAGAAACTGCGTGCGTGAGGTGCGAGCAGGTGGATGACCTGGTCCGCATGGTGGCGGAGCTCAAGGAGGAGGTGGAGAGGTTGAGGGCCATCAGGGAGTGTGAGCGGGAGATAGACTTCTGGAGTAACTCCCTGCAGGGTCTCAAGGGGAGGTGCCGAGGTGAGACTCCCCAAATGGGGGCGGACCCCCTGCCCTGTCCCCGTCGGGCAGAGGGAGGGGATCTGGGAGCTGAGGAGGAATGGAAACAGGTCCCTGCTCGACATCGCAGGCGATGCTCTCCCCTTCCGGCCCCACCTTCCCAGGTGCCCTTACACAACAGGTTTGAGGCCCTAGAGATTGAGAGGCCGGTGTGTGAGGAAGAGGTAGCAAATGTTCCCAGGAGGATGCCTGGAGCGAGGAGGTCGACTCCGCGCCTCAGGACTGCCTCCACCAAAAAAGACAGGAGGGTTATTGTTGTTGGTGACTCGATTCTTAGGGGAACAGAGGGCCCTATTTGTCGGCCGGACCCTACCCATAGGGAAGTCTGCTGTCTCCCTGGGGCCAGGGTCAGGGACGTTGCCAGGAAGCTTCCTAACCTGGTACGCCCCTCTGACTATTACCCCCTTTTGATAGTCCAGGCGGGCAGTGATAACATCGAAGAGAGAAGCCTCAAGGCTATCAAAAGGGACTTTAGGGGGCTGGGTCGGTTAGTGGATGGAGCGGGAGTGCAGGTGGTGTTTTCGTCCATCCCTATGGTGGCAGGGAGGAGTTCAGAGAGGACACGGAAAGCCCACCTGTTAAACACGTGGCTCCGGGGCTGGTGCCAACGCAGAAATCTTGGGTTTTTTGATCATGGGGCACTTTACTCAGCACCTGGCCTGATGGCCGCAGACGGGTCCCTATCTTTTAGGGGAAAAAGGATCCTGGGCCAGGAACTGGCAGGGCTCATTGAGAGGGCTTTAAACTAGGTAGGAAGGGGGATGGGGCTGAGGCTAGGATTGTTGGGGCTGTGCCAGGGGGAACAATGGCAAGGCCGGAGGATAAGGCAATGGCCCAGCTGAAGTGCATCTACACCAATGCACGCAGCATGGGTAACAAACAGGAGGAGCTGGAAGCCATCGTGCGGCAGGCAGGCTACGACTTGGTTGCCATCACGGAGACGTGGTGGGACCAGTCTCATGACTGGAGTGCTGCAATGCCTGGCTATAAGCTCTATAGAAGGGACAGGCAGCATAGAAGGGGTGGTGGTGTGGCTCTCTATATTAGAGAGTCTTTCGAGGCTGTAGAACTCGAGGTTGGGAATGACAAGGTCGAGTCCCTTTGGGTTAGGATCGGCAGGGACAACAAGGCTAGTGTCCTGGTCGGGGTCTGCTATAGACCGCCGAACCAGGATGAGGAGACAGATGAGGAATTCTACAGGCAGCTGACAGAGGTTGCAAAATCATCAGCTCTTGTACTCGTGGGGGACTTCAACTTCCCTGACATATCCTGGAAGCACAACACAGCCCTGAGAAAGCAGTCTAGGAGGTTTCTGGAGAGCGTGGAAGATAGCTTCCTGACACAGCTGGTTAGTGAGCCTACCAGGGGAGGTGCCCCGCTAGACCTTCTCTTCACAAACAGAGAAGGACTGGTGGAGGACGTGATCGTCGGGAGCTGTCTAGGGCAGAGTGACCACGCAATGGTGGAGTTCACTATTCTTGGCGAGGTCAGGAAGGGGACCAGTAAAACCGCTGTATTGGACTTTCGGAGGGCTGACTTTGAGCTGCTCAGGACATTGGTTGGTGGAGTCCCTTGGGAGGCGGTTCTGAAGGGCAGAGGGGTCCAGGAAGGCTGGGCGCTCTTCAAGAGGGAAGTCTTAATGGCGCAGGAACGGTCTGTTCCCACGTGCCCAAAGACGAGCTGGCGGGGAAGAAGACCGGCCTGGCTCAACAGAGAATTGTGGCTTGATCTTAGGAGGAAAAAGAGGGTTTATAAGCTTTGGAAAAGTGGGCAGGCCACTAAGGAGGACTTTAAAGAAGTAGCGAGGCTGTGCAGGGACAAAATTAGGAAGGCCAAAGCTCATCTGGAGCTCAATCTGGCTACTGCCGTTAAAGATAACAAAAAACGTTTCTATAAATACATCAACACAAAAAGGAGGACTAAGGAGAATCTCCATCCTTTACTGGATGCGGGGGGAAACTTAGTTACAAGAGATGAGGAAAAGGCGGAGGTGCTCAATGCCTTCTTTGCCTCAGTCTTTAGCGGCAATACCGGATGTTCTCTGGATACCCAGTACCCTGAGCTGGTGGAAGGGGATGGGGAGCAGGATGTGGCCCTCATTATCCATGAAGAACTGGTTGGTGACCTACTACGGCACTTAGATGTGCACAAGTCGATGGGGCCAGATGGGATCCACCCAAGGGTACTGAGGGAACTGGCAGAGGAGCTGGCCAAGCCACTGTCCATCATTTATCAACAGTCCTGGCTATCGGGGGAGGTCCCAATCGACTGGCGGCTAGCAAACGTGACGCCCATCTACAAGAAGGGCCGGAGGGCAGACCCAGGAAACTACAGGCCTGTCAGTTTGACCTCAGTGCCAGGAAAGCTCATGGAGCAGATCCTCCTGAGAGTCATCATGCAGCACTTGCAGGGGAAGCAGGCGATCAGGCCCAGTCAGCATGGCTTTATGAAAGGCAGGTCATGCCTGACGAACCTGATCTCCTTCTATGACAGAGTGACGCGCTGGGTGGATGAGGGAAAGGCTGTGGATGTGGTCTACCTTGACTTCAGCAAGGCTTTTGACACCGTCTCCCACAGCATTCTCCTCAAGAAACTGGCTGCTCTTGGCTTGGACTGGCGCACGCTTCGTTGGGTTAGAAACTGGCTGGATAGCCGGGCCCAAAGAGTCGTGGTGAATGGAGCCAAGTCCAGTTGGAGGCCAGTCACTAGTGGCGTCCCCCAGGGCTCGGTGCTGGGGCCGGTCCTCTTTAATATCTTCATCGATGATCTGGACGAGGGCATCGAGTGCACCCTCAGTAAGTTCGCAGATGACACCAAGTTAGGTGCGTGTGTCGATCTGCTTGAGGGTAGGAAAGCTCTGCAGGAGGATCTGGATAGGCTGGACCGATGGGCTGAGGTCAACTGCATGAAGTTTAACAAGGCCAAGTGCCGGGTCCTGCACCTGGGGCGCAATAACCCCAAGCAGAGCTACAGGCTGGGAGAGGAATGGTTGGAAAGCTGCCAGGCAGAGAAGGACCTGGGAGTGATGGTGGACAGTCGGCTGAATATGAGCCAGCAGTGTGCTCAGGTGGCCAAGAAGGCCAACGGCATCCTGGCTTGTATTAGGAACAGCGTGACCAGCAGGGCTAGGGAGGTGATCGTCCCCCTGTACTCGGCTCTGGTGAGGCCGCACCTCGAGTACTGTGTTCAGTTTTGGGCCCCTCGCTACAAGAAGGACATCGAGGTGCTTGAGCGGGTGCAGAGAAGGGCGACGAAGCTGGTGAGGGGCCTGGAGAACAAGTCCTACGAGGAGCGACTGAGGGAGCTGGGCTTGTTCAGCCTGGAGAAGAGGAGGCTCAGGGGTGACCTTATTGCTCTTTACAGATACCTTAAAGGAGGCTGTAGAGAGGTGGGGGTTGGCCTGTTCTCCCACGTGCCTGGTGACAGGACGAGGGGGAATGGGCTTAAGTTGAGCCAGGGGAGTTTTAGGTTAGATGTTAGGAAGAACTTCTTTACAGAAAGGGTTGTGAGGCATTGGAACAGGCTGCCCAGGGAAGTGGTGGAGTCACCATCCCTGGAAGTCTTCAAAAGACGCTTAGATGTACAGCTTAGGGATATGGTTTAGTGGAGGGCTGTTAGCGTTAGGTTGGAGGTTGGACTCGATGACCTTGAGGTCTCTTCCAACCTAGAAAATTCTGTGATTCTGTGAAAACCTAATGGAGACACCAAAACACGTAAAAAACACCCCAAAAAATATCGGCATCACCACCAAAACTGGAAGAAAATCCCCCAAAACCATAGATCCACCCCAAAGACACCCTAAACCTACCTGATGTTCTCCAAAACCCACAATTTACCCTTTTCCACCATGATAACCAACGAGAACCCAACAAAACCCAACGGAGACCCCAAAAAACGTCAAAAACACCCCAAACAAGAACGGCATCACCACCAAAACTGGAAGAAAATCCCCCAAAACCATAGATCCACCACAAAGACACCCTAAACCTACCTGATGTTCTCCAAAACCCACAATCCACACCTATTTAACATAATGACAAACAAGAACACAACAAAACCTAATGGAGACCCCAAAACACGTCAAAAACACCACAAACAAGAACGGCATCACCCCCAAAACTGGAAGAAAATCCCCCAAAACCATAGATCCACCCCAAAGACACCCTAAACCTACCTGATGTTCTCCAAAAACCACAATTTACCCTTTTCCAACACGATGACCAACGAGAACCCAACAGAACCCAACAGAGACCCCAAAAAACGTCAAAAACACCCCAAACAAGAACGGCATCACCACCAAAACTGGAAGAAAATCCCCCAAAACCATAGATCCACCCCAAAACCACCCTAAAACTACCTGATGTTCTCCAAAACCCACAATCCACTCCTATTTAACATAATGACAAACAAGAACCCAACAAAACCTAATGGAGACCCCAAAACACGTAAAAAACACCCCAAAAAATATCGGCATCACCCCCAAAACTGGAAGAAAATCCCCCAAAACCATAGATCCACCACAAAGACACCCTAAACCTACCTGATGTTCTCCAAAACCCACAATTTACCCTTTTCCACCATGATAACCAACGAGAACCCAACTAAACCCAACAGAGACCCCAAAAAACGTCAAAAACACCCCAAACAAGAACGGCATCACCACCAAAACTGGAAGAAAATCCCCCAAAACCATAGATCCACCCCAAAACCACCCTAAAACTACCTGATGTTCTCCAAAACCCACAATCCACTCCTATTTAACATAATGACAAACAAGAACCCAACAAAACCTAATGGAGACCCCAAAACACGTAAAAAACACCCCAAAAAATATCGGCATCACCCCCAAAACTGGAAGAAAATCCCCCAAAACCATAGATCCACCCCAAAGACACCCTAAACCTACCTGATGTTCTCCAAAACCCACAATTTACCCTTTTCCACCATGATAACCAACGAGAACCCAACTAAACCCAACGGAGACCCCAAAAAACGTTAAAAACACCCCAAACAAGAACGGCATCACCACCAAAACTGGAAGAAAATCCCCCAAAACCATAGATCCACCCCAAAGACACCCTAAACCTACCTGATGTTCTCCAAAAACCACAATTTACCCTTTTCCAACACGATGACCAACGAGAACCCAACAGAACCCAACAGAGACCCCAAAAAACGTCAAAAACACCCCAAACAAGAACGGCATCACCACCAAAACTGGAAGAAAATCCCCCAAAACCATAGATCCACCACAAAGACACCCTAAACCTACCTGATGTTCTCCAAAACCCACAATCCACTCCTATTTAACATAATGACAAACAAGAACACAACAAAACCTAATGGAGACACCAAAACACGTCAAAAACACCACAAACAAGAACGGCATCACCACCAAAACTGGAAGAAAATCCCCCAAAACCATAGATCCACCCCAAAGACACCCTAAACCTACCTGATGTTCTCCAAAAACCACAATTTACCCTTTTCCAACACGATGACCAACGAGAACCCAACAGAACCCAACAGAGACCCCAAAAAACGTCAAAAACACCCCAAACAAGAACGGCATCACCACCAAAACTGGAAGAAAATCCCCCAAAACCATAGATCCACCCCAAAACCACCCTAAAACTACCTGATGTTCTCCAAAACCCACAATCCACTCCTATTTAACATAATGACAAACAAGAACCCAACAAAACCTAATGGAGACCCCAAAACACGTAAAAAACACCCCAAAAAATATCGGCATCACCCCCAAAACTGGAAGAAAATCCCCCAAAACCATAGATCCACCACAAAGACACCCTAAACCTACCTGATGTTCTCCAAAACCCACAATTTACCCTTTTCCACCATGATAACCAACGAGAACCCAACTAAACCCAACGGAGACCCCAAAAAACGTCAAAAACACCCCAAACAAGAACGGCATCACCACCAAAACTGGAAGAAAATCCCCCAAAACCATAGATCCACCACAAAGACACCCTAAACCTACCTGATGTTCTCCAAAACCCACAATCCACACCTATTTAACATAATGACAAACAAGAACCCAACAAAACCTAATGGAGACACCAAAACACGTCAAAAACACCCCAAACAAGAACGGCATCACCCCCAAAACTGGAAGAAAATCCCCCAAAACCATACATCCACCCCAAAGACACCCTAAACCTACCTGATGTTCTCCAAAAACCACAATTTACACTTTTCCAACACGATGACCAACGAGAACCCAACAGAACCCAACAGAGACCCCAAAAAACGTCAAAAACACCCCAAACAAGAACGGCATCACCACCAAAACTGGAAGAAAATCCCCCAAAACCATAGATCCACCCCAAAACCACCCTAAAACTACCTGATGTTCTCCAAAACCCACAATCCACTCCTATTTAACATAATGACAAACAAGAACCCAACAAAACCTAATGGAGACCCCAAAACACGTAAAAAACACCCCAAAAAATATCGGCATCACCCCCAAAACTGGAAGAAAATCCCCCAAAACCATAGATCCACCACAAAGACACCCTAAACCTACCTGATGTTCTCCAAAACCCACAATTTACCCTTTTCCACCATGATAACCAACGAGAACCCAACTAAACCCAACGGAGACCCCAAAAAACGTCAAAAACACCCCAAACAAGAACGGCATCACCCCCAAAACTGGAAGAAAATCCCCCAAAACCATAGATCCACCACAAAGACACCCTAAACCTACCTGATGTTCTCCAAAACCCACAATCCACACCTATTTAACATAATGACAAACAAGAACCCAACAAAACCTAATGGAGACACCAAAACACGTCAAAAACACCCCAAACAAGAACGGCATCACCCCCAAAACTGGAAGAAAATCCCCCAAAACCATACATCCACCCCAAAGACACCCTAAACCTACCTGATGTTCTCCAAAAACCACAATTTACCCTTTTCCAACACGATGACCAACGAGAACCCAACAGAACCCAACAGAGACCCCAAAAAACGTCAAAAACACCCCAAACAAGAACGGCATCACCACCAAAACTGGAAGAAAATCCCCCAAAACCATAGATCCACCACAAAGACACCCTAAACCTACCTGATGTTCTCCAAAAACCACAATCCACTCCTATTTAACATAATGACAAACAAGAACCCAACAAAACCTAATGGAGACACCAAAACACGTCAAAAACACCCCAAACAAGAACGGCATCACCCCCAAAACTGGAAGAAAATCCCCCAAAACAATAGATCCACCCCAAAGACACCCTAAACCTACCTGATGTTCTCCAAAAACCACAATTTACCCTTTTCCAACACGATGACCAACGAGAACCCAACAGAACCCAACGGAGACCCCAAAAAACGTCAAAAACACCCCAAACAAGAACGGCATCACCACCAAAACTGGAAGAAAATCCCCCAAAACCATAGATCCACCCCAAAACCACCCTAAACCTACCTGATCTTCTCCAAAACCCACAATCCACTCCTATTTAACATAATGACAAACAAGAACCCAACAAAACCTAATGGAGACACCAAAACACGTAAAAAACACCCCAAAAAATATCGGCATCACCCCCAAAACTGGAAGAAAATCCCCCAAAACCATAGATCCACCACAAAGACACCCTAAACCTACCTGATTTTCTCCAAAACCCACAATTTACTCTTTTCCACTATGATAACCAACGAGAACCCAACAAAACCCAACGGAGACCCCAAAAAACGTCAAAAACACCCCAAACAAGAACGGCATCACCACCAAAACTGGAAGAAAATCCCCCAAAACCATAGATCCACCCCAAAGACACCCTAAACCTACCTGATGTTCTCCAAAACCCACAATTTACCCTTTTCCAACACGATGACCAACGAGAACCCAACAGAACCCAACAGAGACCCCAAAAAACGTCAAAAACACCCCAAACAAGAACGGCATCACCCCCAAAACTGGAAGAAAATCCCCCAAAACCATACATCCACCCCAAAGACACCCTAAACCTACCTGATGTTCTCCAAAAACCACAATTTACCCTTTTCCAACACGATGACCAACGAGAACCCAACAGAACCCAACAGAGACCCCAAAAAACATCAAAAACACCCCAAACAAGAACGGCATCACCACCAAAACTGGAAGAAAATCCCCCAAAACCATAGATCCACCCCAAAACCACCCTAAAACTACCTGATGTTCTCCAAAACCCACAATCCACTCCTATTTAACATAATGACAAACAAGAACCCAACAAAACCTAATGGAGACCCCAAAACACGTAAAAAACACCACAAAAAATATCGGCATCACCCCCAAAACTGGAAGAAAATCCCCCAAAACCATAGATCCACCACAAAGACACCCAAAACCTACCTGATCTTCTCCAAAACCCACAATCCACTCCTATTTAACATAATGACAAACAAGAACACAACAAAACCTAATGGAGACACCAAAACACGTCAAAAACACCCCAAACAAGAACGGCATCACCACCAAAACTGGAAGAAAATCCCCCAAAACCATAGATCCACCCCAAAGACTCCCTAAACCTACCTGATGTTCTCCAAAAACCACAATTTACCCTTTTCCAACACGATGACCAACGAGAACCCAACAGAACCCAACAGAGACCCCAAAAAACGTCAAAAACACCCCAAACAAGAACGGCATCACCACCAAAACTGGAAGAAAATCCCCCAAAACCATAGATCCACCCCAAAACCACCCTAAAACTACCTGATGTTCTCCAAAACCCACAATCCACTCCTATTTAACATAATGACAAACAAGAACCCAACAAAACCTAATGGAGACCCCAAAACACGTAAAAAACACCCCAAAAAATATCGGCATCACCCCCAAAACTGGAAGAAAATCCCCCAAAACCATAGATCCACCACAAAGACACCCTAAACCTACCTGATGTTCTCCAAAACCCACAATTTACCCTTTTCCACCATGATAACCAACGAGAACCCAACTAAACCCAACGGAGACCCCAAAAAACGTCAAAAACACCCCAAACAAGAACGGCATCACCCCCAAAACTGGAAGAAAATCCCCCAAAACCATAGATCCACCACAAAGACACCCTAAACCTACCTGATGTTCTCCAAAACCCACAATCCACACCTATTTAACATAATGACAAACAAGAACCCAACAAAACCTAATGGAGACACCAAAACACGTCAAAAACACCCCAAACAAGAACGGCATCACCCCCAAAACTGGAAGAAAATCCCCCAAAACCATACATCCACCCCAAAGACACCCTAAACCTACCTGATGTTCTCCAAAAACCACAATTTACACTTTTCCAACACGATGACCAACGAGAACCCAACAGAACCCAACAGAGACCCCAAAAAACGTCAAAAACACCCCAAACAAGAACGGCATCACCACCAAAACTGGAAGAAAATCCCCCAAAACCATAGATCCACCCCAAAACCACCCTAAAACTACCTGATGTTCTCCAAAACCCACAATCCACTCCTATTTAACATAATGACAAACAAGAACCCAACAAAACCTAATGGAGACCCCAAAACACGTAAAAAACACCCCAAAAAATATCGGCATCACCCCCAAAACTGGAAGAAAATCCCCCAAAACCATAGATCCACCACAAAGACACCCTAAACCTACCTGATGTTCTCCAAAACCCACAATTTACCCTTTTCCACCATGATAACCAACGAGAACCCAACTAAACCCAACGGAGACCCCAAAAAACGTCAAAAACACCCCAAACAAGAACGGCATCACCCCCAAAACTGGAAGAAAATCCCCCAAAACCATAGATCCACCACAAAGACACCCTAAACCTACCTGATGTTCTCCAAAACCCACAATCCACTCCTATTTAACATAATGACAAACAAGAACCCAACAAAACCTAATGGAGACACCAAAACACGTCAAAAACACCCCAAACAAGAACGGCATCACCCCCAAAACTGGAAGAAAATCCCCCAAAACCATACATCCACCCCAAAGACACCCTAAACCTACCTGATGTTCTCCAAAAACCACAATTTACCCTTTTCCAACACGATGACCAACGAGAACCCAACAGAACCCAACAGAGACCCCAAAAAACGTCAAAAACACCCCAAACAAGAACGGCATCACCACCAAAACTGGAAGAAAATCCCCCAAAACCATAGATCCACCACAAAGACACCCTAAACCTACCTGATGTTCTCCAAAAACCACAATCCACTCCTATTTAACATAATGACAAACAAGAACCCAACAAAACCTAATGGAGACACCAAAACACGTCAAAAACACCCCAAACAAGAACGGCATCACCCCCAAAACTGGAAGAAAATCCCCCAAAACAATAGATCCACCCCAAAGACACCCTAAACCTACCTGATGTTCTCCAAAAACCACAATTTACCCTTTTCCAACACGATGACCAACGAGAACCCAACAGAACCCAACGGAGACCCCAAAAAACGTCAAAAACACCCCAAACAAGAACGGCATCACCACCAAAACTGGAAGAAAATCCCCCAAAACCATAGATCCACCCCAAAACCACCCTAAACCTACCTGATCTTCTCCAAAACCCACAATCCACTCCTATTTAACATAATGACAAACAAGAACCCAACAAAACCTAATGGAGACACCAAAACACGTCAAAAACACCCCAAAAAATATCGGCATCACCCCCAAAACTGGAAGAAAATCCCCCAAAACCATAGATCCACCACAAAGACACCCTAAACCTACCTGATTTTCTCCAAAACCCACAATTTACTCTTTTCCACTATGATAACCAACGAGAACCCAACAAAACCCAACGGAGACCCCAAAAAACGTCAAAAACACCCCAAACAAGAACGGCATCACCACCAAAACTGGAAGAAAATCCCCCAAAACCATAGATCCACCCCAAAGACACCCTAAACCTACCTGATGTTCTCCAAAACCCACAATTTACCCTTTTCCAACACGATGACCAACGAGAACCCAACAGAACCCAACAGAGACCCCAAAAAACGTCAAAAACACCCCAAACAAGAACGGCATCACCCCCAAAACTGGAAGAAAATCCCCCAAAACCATACATCCACCCCAAAGACACCCTAAACCTACCTGATGTTCTCCAAAAACCACAATTTACCCTTTTCCAACACGATGACCAACGAGAACCCAACAGAACCCAACAGAGACCCCAAAAAACATCAAAAACACCCCAAACAAGAACGGCATCACCACCAAAACTGGAAGAAAATCCCCCAAAACCATAGATCCACCCCAAAACCACCCTAAAACTACCTGATGTTCTCCAAAACCCACAATCCACTCCTATTTAACATAATGACAAACAAGAACCCAACAAAACCTAATGGAGACCCCAAAACACGTAAAAAACACCACAAAAAATATCGGCATCACCCCCAAAACTGGAAGAAAATCCCCCAAAACCATAGATCCACCACAAAGACACCCAAAACCTACCTGATCTTCTCCAAAACCCACAATCCACTCCTATTTAACATAATGACAAACAAGAACACAACAAAACCTAATGGAGACACCAAAACACGTCAAAAACACCACAAACAAGAACGGCATCACCACCAAAACTGGAAGAAAATCCCCCAAAACCATACATCCACCCCAAAGACACCCTAAACCTACCTGATGTTCTCCAAAAACCACAATTTACCCTTTTCCAACACGATGACCAACGAGAACCCAACAGAACCCAACAGAGACCCCAAAAAACGTCAAAAACACCCCAAACAAGAACGGCATCACCACCAAAACTGGAAGAAAATCCCCCAAAACCATAGATCCACCCCAAAACCACCCTAAAACTACCTGATGTTCTCCAAAACCCACAATCCACTCCTATTTAACATAATGACAAACAAGAACCCAACAAAACCTAATGGAGACCCCAAAACACGTAAAAAACACCCCAAAAAATATCGGCATCACCCCCAAAACTGGAAGAAAATCCCCCAAAACCATAGATCCACCACAAAGAAACCCTAAACCTACCTGATCTTCTCCAAAACCCACAATTTACCCTTTTCCACCATGATAACCAACGAGAACCCAACAAAACCCAACGGAGACCCCAAAAAACGTCAAAAACACCCCAAACAAGAACGGCATCACCCCCAAAACTGGAAGAAAATCCCCCAAAACCATAGATCCACCACAAAGACACCCTAAACCTACCTGATGTTCTCCAAAAACCACAATCCACTCCTATTTAACATAATGACAAACAAGAACACAACAAAACCTAATGGAGACACCAAAACACGTCAAAAACACCACAAACAAGAACGGCATCACCACCAAAACTGGAAGAAAATCCCCCAAAACCATAGATCCACCCCAAAGACACCCTAAACCTACCTGATGTTCTCCAAAAACCACAATTTACCCTTTTCCACCATGATAACCAACGAGAACCCAACAAAACCCAACGGAGACCCCAAAAAACGTCAAAAACACCCCAAACAAGAACGGCATCACCACCAAAACTGGAAGAAAATCCCCCAAAACCATAGATCCACCCCAAAGACACCCTAAACCTACCTGATGTTCTCCAAAACCCACAATCCACACCTATTTAACATAATGACAAACAAGAACCCAACAAAACCTAATGGAGACCCCAAAACACGTAAAAAACACCCCAAACAAGAACGGCATCACCCCCAAAACTGGAAGAAAATCCCCCAAAACCATAGATCCACCCCAAAGACACCCTAAACCTACCTGATGTTCTCCAAAAACCACAATTTACCCTTTTCCAACACGATGACCAACGAGAACCCAACAGAACCCAACAGAGACCCCAAAAAACGTCAAAAACACCCCAAACAAGAACGGCATCACCACCAAAACTGGAAGAAAATCCCCCAAAACCATAGATCCACCCCAAAGACACCCTAAACCTACCTGATGTTCTCCAAAAACCACAATTGACCCTTTTCCAACACGATGACCAACGAGAACCCAACAGAACCCAACAGAGACCCCAAAAAACGTCAAAAACACCCCAAACAAGAACGGCATCACCACCAAAACTGGAAGAAAATCCCCCAAAACCATAGATCCACCACAAAGACACCCTAAACCTACCTGATGTTCTCCAAAAACCACAATTTACCCTTTTCCAACACGATGACCAACGAGAACCCAACAGAACCCAACAGAGACCCCAAAAAACGTCAAAAACACCCCAAACAAGAACGGCATCACCACCAAAACTGGAAGAAAATCCCCCAAAACCATAGATCCACCCCAAAACCACCCTAAACCTACCTGATGTTCTCCAAAACCCACAATCCACTCCTATTTAACATAATGACAAACAAGAACCCAACAAAACCTAATGGAGACACCAAAACACGTAAAAAACACCCCAAAAAATATCGGCATCACCCCCAAAACTGAGAGAAAATCCCCCAAAACCATAGATCCACCCCAAAGACACCCTAAACCTACCTGATTTTCTCCAAAACCCACAATTTACTCTTTTCCACTATGATAACCAACGAGAACCCAACAAAACCCAACGGAGACGCCAAAAAACGTCAAAAACACCCCAAACAAGAACGGCATCACCCCCAAAACTGGAAGAAAATCCCCCAAAACCATAGATCCACCCCAAAGACACCCTAAACCTACCTGATGTTCTCCAAAACCCACAATTTACCCTTTTCCAACACGATGACCAACGAGAACCCAACAGAACCCAACAGAGACCCCAAAAAACGTCAAAAACACCCCAAACAAGAACGGCATCACCACCAAAACTGGAAGAAAATCCCCCAAAACCATAGATCCACCCCAAAGACACCCTAAACCTACCTGATGTTCTCCAAAACCACAATTTACCCTTTTCCAACACGATGACCAACGAGAACCCAACAGAACCCAACAGAGACCCCAAAAAACATCAAAAACACCCCAAACAAGAACGGCATCACCACCAAAACTGGAAGAAAATCCCCCAAAACCATAGATCCACCCCAAAACCACCCTAAACCTACCTGATGTTCTCCAAAACCCACAATCCACTCCTATTTAACATAATGACAAACAAGAACCCAACAAAACCTAATGGAGACACCAAAACACGTAAAAAACACCCCAAAAAATATCGGCATCACCCCCAAAACTGGAAGAAAATCCCCCAAAACCATAGATCCACCCCAAAGACACCCTAAACCTACCTGATTTTCTCCAAAACCCACAATTTACTCTTTTCCACTATGATAACCAACGAGAACCCAACAAAACCCAACGGAGACCCCAAAAAACGTCAAAAACACCCCAAACAAGAACGGCATCACCCCCAAAACTGGAAGAAAATCCCCCAAAACCATAGATCCACCCCAAAGACACCCTAAACCTACCTGATGTTCTCCAAAACCCACAATTTACCCTTTTCCAACACGATGACCAACGAGAACCCAACAGAACCCAACAGAGACCCCAAAAAACGTCAAAAACACCCCAAACAAGAACGGCATCACCACCAAAACTGGAAGAAAATCCCCCAAAACCATAGATCCACCCCAAAGACACCCTAAACCTACCTGATGTTCTCCAAAAACCACAATTTACCCTTTTCCAACACGATGACCAACGAGAACCCAACAGAACCCAACAGAGACCCCAAAAACATCAAAAACACCCCAAACAAGAACGGCATCACCACCAAAACTGGAAGAAAATCCCCCAAAACCATAGATCCACCCCAAAACCACCCTAAAACTACCTGATGTTCTCCAAAACCCACAATCCACTCCTATTTAACATAATGACAAACAAGAACCCAACAAAACCTAATGGAGACCCCAAAACACGTAAAAAACACCACAAAAAATATCGGCATCACCCCCAAAACTGGAAGAAAATCCCCCAAAACCATAGATCCACCCCAAAGACACCCTAAACCTACCTGATCTTCTCCAAAACCCACAATTTACCCTTTTCCACCATGATAACCAACGAGAACCCAACAAAACCCAACGGAGACCCCAAAAAACGTCAAAAACACCCCAAACAAGAACGGCATCACCCCCAAAACTGGAAGAAAATCCCCCAAAACCATAGATCCACCACAAAGACACCCTAAACCTACCTGATGTTCTCCAAAAACCACAATTTACCCTTTTCCAACACGATGACCAACGAGAACCCAACAGAACCCAACAGAGACCCCAAAAAACGTCAAAAACACCCCAAACAAGAACGGCATCACCACCAAAACTGGAAGAAAATCCCCAAAACCATAGATCCACCCCAAACCACCCTAAAACTACCTGATGTTCTCCAAAACCCACAATCCACTCCTATTTAACATAATGACAAACAAGAACACAACAAAACCTAATGGAGACACCAAAACACGTCAAAAACACCACAAACAAGAACGGCATCACCACCAAAACTGGAAGAAAATCCCCCAAAACCATAGATCCACCCAAAGACACCCCTAAACCTACCTGATGTTCTCCAAAAACCACAATTTACCCTTTTCCAACACGATGACCAACGAGAACCCAACAGAACCCAACAGAGACCCCAAAAAACGTCAAAAACACCCCAAACAAGAACGGCATCACCACCAAAACTGGAAGAAAATCCCCCAAAACCATAGATCCACCCCAAAACCACCCTAAAACTACCTGATGTTCTCCAAAACCCACAATCCACTCCTATTTAACATAATGACAAACAAGAACCCAACAAAACCTAATGGAGACCCCAAAACACGTAAAAAACACCCCAAAAAATATCGGCATCACCCCCAAAACTGGAAGAAAATCCCCCAAAACCATAGATCCACCACAAAGACACCCTAAACCTACCTGATGTTCTCCAAAAACCACAATTTACCCTTTTCCACCATGATAACCAACGAGAACCCAACAAAACCCAACGGAGACCCCAAAAAACGTCAAAAACACCCCAAACAAGAACGGCATCACCACCAAAACTGGAAGAAAATCCCCCAAAACCATAGATCCACCCCAAAGACACCCTAAACCTACCTGATGTTCTCCAAAACCCACAATCCACAACTATTTAACATAATGACAAACAAGAACCCAACAAAACCTAATGGAGACACCAAAACACGTCAAAAACACCCCAAACAAGAACGGCATCACCACCAAAACTGGAAGAAAATCCCCAAAACCATACATCCACCCCAAAGACACCCTAAACCTACCTGATGTTCTCCAAAAACCACAATTTACCCTTTTCCAACACGATGACCAACGAGAACCCAACAGAACCCAACAGAGACCCCAAAAAACGTCAAAAACACCCCAAACAAGAACGGCATCACCACCAAAACTGGAAGAAAATCCCCCAAAACCATAGATCCACCACAAAGACACCCTAAACCTACCTGATGTTCTCCAAAAACCACAATCCACTCCTATTTAACATAATGACAAACAAGAACCCAACAAAACCTAATGGAGACACCAAAACACGTCAAAAACACCCCAAACAAGAACGGCATCACCCCCAAAACTGGAAGAAAATCCCCCAAAACCATAGATCCACCACAAAGACACCCTAAACCTACCTGATGTTCTCCAAAAACCACAATTTACCCTTTTCCAACACGATGACCAACGAGAACCCAACAGAACCCAACAGAGACCCCAAAAAACGTCAAAAACACCCCAAACAAGAACGGCATCACCACCAAAACTGGAAGAAAATCCCCAAAACCATAGATCCACCCCAAAACCACCCTAAACCTACCTGATGTTCTCCAAAACCCACAATCCACTCCTATTTAACATAATGACAAACAAGAACCCAACAAAACCTAATGGAGACACCAAAACACGTAAAAAACACCCCAAAAAATATCGGCATCACCCCCAAAACTGGAAGAAAATCCCCCAAAACCATAGATCCACCCCAAAGACACCCTAAACCTACCTGATTTTCTCCAAAACCCACAATTTACTCTTTTCCACTATGATAACCAACGAGAACCCAACAAAACCCAACGGAGACGCCAAAAACGTCAAAAACACCCCAAACAAGAACGGCATCACCCCCAAAACTGGAAGAAAATCCCCCAAAACCATAGATCCACCCCAAAGACACCCTAAACCTACCTGATGTTCTCCAAAACCCACAATTTACCCTTTTCCAACACGATGACCAACGAGAACCCAACAGAACCCAACAGAGACCCCAAAAAACGTCAAAAACACCCCAAACAAGAACGGCATCACCACCAAAACTGGAAGAAAATCCCCCAAAACCATAGATCCACCCCAAAGACACCCTAAACCTACCTGATCTTCTCCAAAACCACAATTTACCCTTTTCCAACACGATGACCAACGAGAACCCAACAGAACCCAACAGAGACCCCAAAAAACGTCAAAAACACCCCAAACAAGAACGGCATCACCACCAAAACTGGAAGAAAATCCCCCAAAACCATAGATCCACCCCAAAACCACCCTAAACCTACCTGATGTTCTCCAAAACCCACAATCCACTCCTATTTAACATAATGACAAACAAGAACCCAACAAAACCTAATGGAGACACCAAAACACGTAAAAAACACCCCAAAAAATATCGGCATCACCCCCAAAACTGGAAGAAAATCCCCCAAAACCATAGATCCACCCCAAAGACACCCTAAACCTACCTGATTTTCTCCAAAACCCACAATTTACTCTTTTCCACTATGATAACCAACGAGAACCCAACAAAACCCAACGGAGACCCCAAAAAACGTCAAAAACACCCCAAACAAGAACGGCATCACCCCAAAACTGGAAGAAAATCCCCCAAAACCATAGATCCACCCCAAAGACACCCTAAACCTACCTGATGTTCTCCAAAAACCACAATTTACCCTTTTCCAACACGATGACCAACGAGAACCCAACAGAACCCAACAGAGACCCCAAAAAAACGTCAAAAACACCCCAAACAAGAACGGCATCACCACCAAAACTGGAAGAAAATCCCCAAAACCATAGATCCACCCCCAAAACCACCCTAAAACTACCTGATGTTCTCCAAAACCCACAATCCACTCCTATTTAACATAATGACAAACAAGAACCCAACAAAACCTAATGGAGACCCCAAAACACGTAAAAAACACCCAAAAAATATCGGCATCACCCCCAAAACTGGAAGAAAATCCCCCAAAACCATAGATCCACCCCAAAGACACCCTAAACCTACCTGATGTTCTCCAAAAACCACAATTTACCCTTTTCCAACACGATGACCAACGAGAACCCAACAGAACCCAACAGAGACCCCAAAAAACGTCAAAAACACCCCAAACAAGAACGGCATCACCACCAAAACTGGAAGAAAATCCCCCAAAACCATAGATCCACCCCAAAGACACCCTAAACCTACCTGATGTTCTCCAAAAACCACAATCCACACCTATTTAACATAATGACAAACAAGAACCCAACAAAACCTAATGGAGACACCAAAACACGTCAAAAACACCCCAAACAAGAACGGCATCACCACCAAAACTGGAAGAAAATCCCCAAAACCATACATCCACCCAAAGACACCCTAAACCTACCTGATGTTCTCCAAAAATCACAATTTACCCTTTTCCAACACGATGACCAACGAGAACCCAACAGAACCCAACAGAGACCCCAAAAAACGTCAAAAACACCCCAAACAAGAACGGCATCACCACCAAAACTGGAAGAAAATCCCCCAAAACCATAGATCCACCACAAAGACACCCTAAACCTACCTGATGTTCTCCAAAAACCACAATCCACTCCTATTTAACATAATGACAAACAAGAACCCAACAAAACCTAATGGAGACACCAAAACACGTCAAAAACACCCCAAACAAGAACGGCATCACCACCAAAACTGGAAGAAAATCCCCCAAAACCATAGATCCACCACAAAGACACCCTAAACCTACCTGATGTTCTCCAAAAACCACAATTTACCCTTTTCCAACACGATGACCAACGAGAACCCAACAGAACCCAACGGAGACCCCAAAAAACGTCAAAAACACCCCAAACAAGAACGGCATCACCACCAAAACTGGAAGAAAATCCCCCAAAACCATAGATCCACCCCAAAACCACCCTAAACCTACCTGATGTTCTCCAAAACCCACAATCCACTCCTATTTAACATAATGACAAACAAGAACCCAACAAAACCTAATGGAGACCCCAAAACACGTAAAAAACACCCCAAAAAATATCGGCATCACCACCAAAACTGGAAGAAAATCCCCCAAAACCATAGATCCACCCCAAAGACACCCTAAACCTACCTGATGTTCTCCAAAAACCACAATTTACCCTTTTCCAACACGATGACCAACGAGAACCCAACAGAACCCAACAGAGACCCCAAAAAACGTCAAAACACCCCAAACAAGAACGGCATCACCACCAAAACTGGAAGAAAATCCCCCAAAACCATAGATCCACCCCAAAACCACCCTAAAACTACCTGATGTTCTCCAAAACCCACAATCCACTCCTATTTAACATAATGACAAACAAGAACCCAACAAAACCTAATGGAGACCCCAAAACACGTAAAAAACACCACAAAAAATATCGGCATCACCCCCAAAACTGGAAGAAAATACGCCAAAACATAGATCCACCCCAAAGACACCCTAAACCTACCTGATCTTCTCCAAAACCCACAATTTACCCTTTTCCACCATGATAACCAACGAGAACCCAACAAAACCCAACGGAGACCCCAAAAAACGTCAAAAACACCCCAAACAAGAACGGCATCACCCCCAAAACTGGAAGAAAATCCCCCAAAACCATAGATCCACCCCAAAGACACCCTAAACCTACCTGATGTTCTCCAAAACCCACAATCCACTCCTATTTAACATAATGACAAACAAGAACACAACAAAACCTAATGGAGACACCAAAACACGTCAAAAACACCACAAACAAGAACGGCATCACCACCAAAACTGGAAGAAAATCCCCCAAAACCATAGATCCACCCCAAAGACACCCTAAACCTACCTGATGTTCTCCAAAAACCACAATTTACCCTTTTCCAACACGATGACCAACGAGAACCCAACAGACCCAACGGAGACCCCAAAAAACGTCAAAAACACCCCAAACAAGAACGGCATCACCACCAAAACTGGAAGAAAATCCCCCAAAACCATAGATCCACCCCAAAACCACCCTAAAACTACCTGATGTTCTCCAAAACCCACAATCCACTCCTATTTAACATAATGACAAACAAGAACCCAACAAAACCTAATGGAGACCCCAAAACACGTAAAAAACACCCCAAAAAATATCGGCATCACCCCCAAAACTGGAAGAAAATCCCCCAAAACCATAGATCCACCACAAAGACACCCTAAACCTACCTGATTTTCTCCAAAACCCACAATTTACCCTTTTCCACCATGATAACCAACGAGAACCCAACAAAACCCAACGGAGACCACAAAAACGTCAAAAACACCCCAAACAAGAACGGCATCACCACCAAAACTGGAAGAAAATCCCCCAAAACCATAGATCCACCCCAAAGACACCCTAAACCTACCTGATGTTCTCCAAAACCCACAATCCACACCTATTTAACATAATGACAAACAAGAACCCAACAAAACCTAATGGAGACACCAAAACACGTCAAAACACCCCAAACAAGAACGGCATCACCCCCAAAACTGGAAGAAAATCCCCCAAAACCATACATCCACCCCAAAGACACCCTAAACCTACCTGATGTTCTCCAAAAACCACAATTTACCCTTTTCCAACACGATGACCAACGAGAACCCAACAGAACCCAACAGAGACCCCAAAAAACATCAAAAACACCCCAAACAAGAACGGCATCACCACCAAAACTGGAAGAAAATCCCCCAAAACCATAGATCCACCTCAAAACCACCCTAAAACTACCTGATGTTGTCCAAAACCCACAATCCACTCCTATTTAACATAATGACAAACAAGAACCCAACAAAACCTAATGGAGACCCCAAAACACGTAAAAAACACCCCAAAAAATATCGGCATCACCCCCAAAACTGGAAGAAAATCCCCCAAAACCATAGATCCACCCCAAAGACACCCTAAACCTACCTGATGTTCTCCAAAACCCACAATTTACCCTTTTCCACCATGATAACCAACGAGAACCCAACAAAACCCAACGGAGACCCCAAAAAACGTCAAAAACACCCCAAACAAGAACGGCATCACCACCAAAACTGGAAGAAAATCCCCCAAAACCATAGATCCACCACAAAGACACCCTAAACCTACCTGATTTTCTCCAAAAACCACAATTTACCCTTTTCCAACACGATGACCAACGAGAACCCAACAGAACCCAACAGAGACCCCAAAAAACGTCAAAAACACCCCAAACAAGAACGGCATCACCACCAAAACTGGAAGAAAATCCCCAAAACCATAGATCCACCCAAAACCACCCTAAACCTACCTGATGTTCTCCAAACCCACAATCCACTCCTATTTAACATAATGACAAACAAGAACCCAACAAAACCTAATGGAGACCCCAAAACACGTAAAAAACACCCCAAAAAAATATCGGCATCACCCCCAAAACTGGAAGAAAATCCCCCAAAACCATAGATCCACCCCAAAGACACCCTAAACCTACCTGATCTTCTCCAAAAACCACAATTTACCCTTTACCAACACGATGACCAACGAGAACCCAACAGAACCCAACAGAGACCCCAAAAAACGTCAAAAACACCCCAAACAAGAACGGCATCACCACCAAAACTGGAAGAAAATCCCCCAAAACCATAGATCCACCCCAAAACCACCCTAAAACTACCTGATGTTCTCCAAAACCCACAATCCACTCCTATTTAACATAATGACAAACAAGAACCCAACAAAACCTAATGGAGACCCCAAAACACGTAAAAAACACCACAAAAAATATCGGCATCACCCCCAAAACTGGAAGAAAATACGCCAAAACCATAGATCCACCCCAAAGACACCCTAAACCTACCTGATCTTCTCCAAAACCCACAATTTACCCTTTTCCACCATGATAACCAACGAGAACCCAACAAAACCCAACGGAGACCCCAAAAAACGTCAAAAACACCCCAAACAAGAACGGCATCACCCCCAAAACTGGAAGAAAATCCCCCAAAACCATAGATCCACCCCAAAGACACCCTAAACCTACCTGATGTTTTCCAAAACCCACAATCCACTCCTATTTAACATAATGACAAACAAGAACCCAACAAACCTAATGGAGACACCAAAACACGTCAAAAACACCACAAACAAGAACGAAAAACACCACAAACAAGAACGGCATCACCACCAAAACTGGAAGAAAATCCCCCAAAAAACCATAGATCCACCCAAAGACACCCTAAAACCTACCTGATGTTCTCCAAAAACCACAATTTACCCTTTTCCAACACGATGACCAACGAGAACCCAACAGAACCCAACAGAGACCCCAAAAAACGTCAAAAACACCCCAAACAAGAACGGCATCACCACCAAAACTGGAAGAAAATCCCCAAAACCATAGATCCACCCCAAAGACACCCTAAACCTACCTGATGTTCTCCAAAACCCACAATCCACTCCTATTTAACATAATGACAACAAGAACACAACAAAACCTAATGGAGACACAAAACACGTCAAAAACACCACAAACAAGAACGGCATCACCACCAAAACTGGAAGAAAATCCCCCAAAACCATAGATCACCCCAAAGACACCCTAAACCTACCTGATGTTCTCCAAAAAACCACAATTTACCCTTTTCCAACACGATGACCAACGAGAACCCAACAGAACCCAACAGAGACCCCAAAAACGTCAAAAACACCCCAAACAAGACGGCATCACCACCAAAACTGGAAGAAAATCCCCAAAAACCATAGATCCACCCCAAACCACCCTAAAACTACCTGATGTTCTCCAAAACCCACAATCCACTCCTATTTAACATAATGACAAACAAGAACCCAACAAAACCTAATGGAGACCCCAAAACACGTAAAAAACACCCCAAAAAATATCGGCATCACCCCCAAAACTGGAAGAAAATCCCCCAAAACCATAGATCCACCACAAAGACACCCTAAACCTACCTGATTTTCTCCAAAACCCACAATTTACCCTTTTCCACCATGATAACCAACGAGAACCCAACAAAACCCAACGGAGACCACAAAAAACGTCAAAAACACCCCAAACAAGAACGGCATCACCACCAAAACTGGAAGAAAATCCCCCAAAACCATAGATCCACCCAAAGACACCCTAAACCTACCTGATGTTCTCCAAAACCCACAATCCACACCTATTTAACATAATGACAAACAAGAACCCAACAAACCTAATGGAGACACCAAAACACGTCAAAAACACCCCAAACAAGAACGGCATCACCCCCAAAACTGGAAGAAAATCCCCCAAAACCATACATCCACCCCAAAGACACCCTAAACCTACCTGATGTTCTCCAAAAACCACAATTTACCCTTTTCCAACACGATGACCAACGAGAACCCAACAGAACCCAACAGAGACCCCAAAAAACATCAAAAACACCCCAAACAAGAACGGCATCACCACAAAACTGGAAGAAAATCCCCCAAAACCATAGATCCACCTCAAAACCACCCTAAAACTACCTGATGTTCTCCAAAACCCACAATCCACTCCTATTTAACATAATGACAAACAAGAACCCAACAAAACCTAATGGAGACACCAAAACACGTCAAAAACACCCCAAAAAATATCGGCATCACCCCAAAACTGGAAGAAAATCCCCCAAAACCATAGATCCACCCCAAAGACACCCTAAACCTACCTGATCTTCTCCAAAACCCACAATTTACCCTTTTCCACCATGATAACCAACGAGAACCCAACAGAACCCAACAGAGACCCCAAAAACGTCAAAAACACCCCAAACAAGAACGGCATCACCACCAAAACTGGAAGAAAATCCCCAAAACCATAGATCCACCCCAAAACCACCCTAAAACTACCTGATGTTCTCCAAAACCCACAATCCACTCCTATTTAACATAATGACAAACAAGAACCCAACAAAACCTAATGGAGACCCCAAAACACGTAAAAAACACCCCAAAAAATATCGGCATCACCCCCAAAACTGGAAGAAAATCCCCCAAAACCATAGATCCACCCCAAAGACACCCTAAACCTACCTGATGTTCTCCAAAACCCACAATTTACCCTTTTCCACCATGATAACCAACGAGAACCCAACAAAACCCAACGGAGACCCCAAAAACGTCAAAAACACCCCAAACAAGAACGGCATCACCACCAAAACTGGAAGAAAATCCCCCAAAACCATAGATCCACCCAAAACCACCCTAAACCTACCTGATGTTCTCCAAAAACCACAATTTACCCTTTTCCAACACGATGACCAACGAGAACCCAACAGAACCCAACAGAGACCCCAAAAAACATCAAAAACACCCCAAACAAGAACGGCATCACCACCAAAACTGGAAGAAAATCCCCCAAAACCATAGATCCACCCCAAAACCACCCTAAAACTACCTGATGTTCTCCAAAACCACAATCCACTCCTATTTAACATAATGACAAACAAGAACCAACAAACCTAATGGAGACCCCAAAACACGTAAAAACACCACAAAAAATATCGGCATCACCCCAAAACTGGAAGAAAATACGCCAAACCATAGATCCACCCCAAAGACACCCTAAACCTACCTGATCTTCTCCAAAACCACAATTTACCCTTTTCCACCATGATAACCAACGAGAACCCAACAAAACCCAACGGAGACCCCAAAAAACGTCAAAAACACCCCAAACAAGAACGGCATCACCCCCAAAACTGGAAGAAAATCCCCCAAAACCATAGATCCACCACAAAGACACCCTAAACCTACCTGATGTTCTCCAAAACCCACAATCCACTCCTAATTTAACATAATGACAAACAAGAACACAACAAAACCTAATGGAGACACCAAAACACGTCAAAAACACCACAAACAAGAACGGCATCACCACCAAAACTGGAAGAAAATCCCCCAAAACCATAGATCCACCCAAAGACACCCTAAACCTACCTGATGTTCTCCAAAAACCACAATTTACCCTTTTCCAACACGATGACCAACGAGAACCCAACAGAACCCAACAAGAGACCCCAAAAAACGTCAAAAACACCCCAAACAAGAACGGCATCACCACCAAAACTGGAAGAAAATCCCCAAAACCATAGATCCAAACCACCCTAAAACTACCTGATGTTCTCCAAAACCCACAATCCACTCCTATTTAACATAATGACAAACAAGAACCCAACAAAACCTAATGGAGACCCCAAAACACGTAAAAAACACCCCAAAAAATATCGGCATCACCCCCAAAACTGGAAGAAAATCCCCCAAAACCATAGATCCACCACAAAGACACCCTAAACCTACCTGATGTTCTCCAAAAACCACAATTTACCCTTTTCCACCATGATAACCAACGAGAACCCAACAAAACCCAACGGAGACCCCAAAAAACGTCAAAAACACCCCAAACAAGAACGGCATCACCACCAAAACTGGAAGAAAATCCCCCAAAACCATAGATCCACCCCAAAGACACCCTAAACCTACCTGATGTTCTCCAAAACCCACAATCCACACCTATTTAACATAATGACAAACAAGAACCCAACAAAACCTAATGGAGACACCAAAACACGTCAAAAACACCCCAAACAAGAACGGCATCACCCCCAAAACTGGAAGAAAATCCCCCAAAACCATAGATCCACCCCAAAACCACCCTAAACCTACCTGATGTTCTCCAAAACCCACAATTTACCCTTTTCCACCATGATAACCAACGAGAACCCAACAAAACCCAACGGAGACCCAAAAAACGTCAAAAACACCCCAAACAAGAACGGCATCACCACCAAAACTGGAAGAAAATCCCCCAAAACCATAGATCCACCCCAAAACCACCCTAAACCTACCTGATGTTCTCCAAAAACCACAATTTACCCTTTTCCAACACGATGACCAACGAGAACCCAACAGAACCCAACAGAGACCCCAAAAAACATCAAAAACACCCCAAACAAGAACGGCATCACCACCAAAACTGGAAGAAAATCCCCCAAAACCATAGATCCACCCCAAAACCACCCTAAAACTACCTGATGTTCTCCAAAACCCACAATCCACTCCTATTTAACATAATGACAAACAAGAACCCAACAAAACCTAATGGAGACCCCAAACACGTAAAAAACACCACAAAAAATATCGGCATCACCCCCAAAACTGGAAGAAAATACGCCAAAACCATAGATCCACCCCAAAGACACCCTAAACCTACCTGATCTTCTCCAAAACCCACAATTTACCCTTTTCCACCATGATAACCAACGAGAACCCAACAAAACCCAACGGAGACCCCAAAAAAACGTCAAAAACACCCCAAACAAGAACGGCATCACCCCCAAAACTGGAAGAAAATCCCCCAAAACCATAGATCCACCACAAAGACACCCTAAACCTACCTGATGTTCTCCAAAACCCACAATCCACTCCTATTTAACATAATGACAAACAAGAACACAACAAAACCTAATGGAGACACCAAAACACGTCAAAAACACCACAAACAAGAACGGCATCACCACCAAAACTGGAAGAAAATCCCCCAAAACCATAGATCCACCCCAAAGACACCCTAAACCTACCTGATGTTCTCCAAAAACCACAATTTACCCTTTTCCAACACGATGACCAACGAGAACCCAACAGAACCCAACAGAGACCCCAAAAAACGTCAAAAACACCCCAAACAAGAACGGCATCACCACCAAAACTGGAAGAAAATCCCCCAAAACCATAGATCCACCCCAAAACCACCCTAAAACTACCTGATGTTCTCCAAAACCCACAATCCACTCCTATTTAACATAATGACAAACAAGAACCCAACAAAACCTAATGGAGACCCCAAAACACGTAAAAAACACCCCAAAAAATATCGGCATCACCCCCAAAACTGGAAGAAAATCCCCCAAAACCATAGATCCACCACAAAGACACCCTAAACCTACCTGATGTTCTCCAAAAACCACAATTTACCCTTTTCCACCATGATAACCAACGAGAACCCAACAAAACCCAACGGAGACCCCAAAAAACGTCAAAAACACCCCAAACAAGAACGGCATCACCACCAAAACTGGAAGAAAATCCCCCAAAACCATAGATCCACCCCAAAGACACCCTAAACCTACCTGATGTTCTCCAAAACCCACAATCCACACCTATTTAACATAATGACAAACAAGAACCCAACAAAACCTAATGGAGACACCAAAACACGTCAAAAACACCCCAAACAAGAACGGCATCACCCCCAAAACTGGAAGAAAATCCCCCAAAACCATACATCCACCCCAAAGACACCCTAAACCTACCTGATGTTCTCCAAAAACCACAATTTACCCTTTTCCAACACGATGACCAACGAGAACCCAACAGAACCCAACAGAGACCCCAAAAAACGTCAAAAACACCCCAAACAAGAACGGCATCACCACCAAAACTGGAAGAAAATCCCCCAAAACCATAGATCCACCACAAAGACACCCTAAACCTACCTGATGTTCTCCAAAAACCACAATCCACTCCTATTTAACATAATGACAAACAAGAACCCAACAAAACCTAATGGAGACACCAAAACACGTCAAAAACACCCCAAACAAGAACGGCATCACCCCCAAAACTGGAAGAAAATCCCCCAAAACCATAGATCCACCACAAAGACACCCTAAACCTACCTGATGTTCTCCAAAAACCACAATTACCCTTTTCCAACACGATGACCAACGAGAACCCAACAGAACCCAACAGAGACCCCAAAAAACGTCAAAAACACCCCAAACAAGAACGGCATCACCACCAAAACTGGAAGAAAATCCCCCAAAACCATAGATCCACCCCAAAACCACCCTAAACCTACCTGATGTTCTCCAAAACCCACAATCCACTCCTATTTAACATAATGACAAACAAGAACCCAACAAAACCTAATGGAGACACCAAAACACGTAAAAAACACCCCAAAAAATATCGGCATCACCCCCAAAACTGGAAGAAAATCCCCCAAAACCATAGATCCACCCCAAAGACACCCTAAACCTACCTGATGTTCTCCAAAACCCACAATTTACCCCTTTTCCACCATGATAACCAACGAGAACCCAACAAAACCCAACGGAGACCCCAAAAAACGTCAAAAACACCCCAAACAAGAACGGCATCACCACCAAAACTGGAAGAAAATCCCCCAAAACCATAGATCCACCACAAAGACACCCTAAACCTACCTGATTTTCTCCAAAAACCACAATTTACCCTTTTCCAACACGATGACCAACGAGAACCCAACAGAACCCAACAGAGACCCCAAAAAACGTCAAAACACCCCAAACAAGAACGGCATCACCACCAAAACTGGAAGAAAATCCCCCAAAACCATAGATCCACCCCAAAACCACCCTAAACCTACCTGATGTTCTCCAAAACCCACAATCCACTCCTATTTAACATAATGACAAACAAGAACCCAACAAAACCTAATGGAGACCCCAAAACACGTAAAAAACACCCCAAAAAATATCGGCATCACCCCCAAAACTGGAAGAAAATCCCCCAAAACCATAGATCCACCCCAAAGACACCCTAAACCTACCTGATCTTCTCCAAAAACCACAATTTACCCTTTACCAACACGATGACCAACGAGAACCCAACAGAACCCAACAGAGACCCCAAAAAACGTCAAAAACACCCCAAACAAGAACGGCATCACCACCAAAACTGGAAGAAAATCCCCCAAAACCATAGATCCACCCCAAAACCACCCTAAAACTACCTGATGTTCTCCAAAACCCACAATCCACTCCTATTTAACATAATGACAAACAAGAACCCAACAAAACCTAATGGAGACCCCAAAACACGTAAAAAACACCACAAAAAATATCGGCATCACCCCCAAAACTGGAAGAAAATACGCCAAAACCATAGATCCACCACAAAGACACCCTAAACCTACCTGATCTTCTCCAAAACCCACAATTTACCCTTTTCCACCATGATAACCAACGAGAACCCAACAAAACCCAACGGAGACCCCAAAAAACGTCAAAAACACCCCAAACAAGAACGGCATCACCCCCAAAACTGGAAGAAAATCCCCCAAAACCATAGATCCACCCCAAAGACACCCTAAACCTACCTGATGTTCTCCAAAACCCACAATCCACTCCTATTTAACATAATGACAAACAAGAACCCAACAAAACCTAATGGAGACACCAAAACACGTCAAAAACACCACAAACAAGAACGGCATCACCACCAAAACTGGAAGAAAATCCCCCAAAACCATAGATCCACCCCAAAGACACCCTAAACCTACCTGATGTTCTCCAAAAACCACAATTTACCCTTTTCCAACACGATGACCAACGAGAACCCAACAGAACCCAACAGAGACCCCAAAAAACGTCAAAAACACCCCAAACAAGAACGGCATCACCACCAAAACTGGAAGAAAATCCCCCAAAACCATAGATCCACCCCAAAGACACCCTAAACCTACCTGATGTTCTCCAAAACCCACAATCCACTCCTATTTAACATAATGACAAACAAGAACACAACAAAACCTAATGGAGACACCAAAACACGTCAAAAACACCACAAACAAGAACGGCATCACCACCAAAACTGGAAGAAAATCCCCCAAAACCATAGATCCACCCCAAAGACACCCTAAACCTACCTGATGTTCTCCAAAAACCACAATTTACCCTTTTCCAACACGATGACCAACGAGAACCCAACAGAACCCAACAGAGACCCCAAAAAACGTCAAAAACACCCCAAACAAGAACGGCATCACCACCAAAACTGGAAGAAAATCCCCCAAAACCATAGATCCACCCCAAAACCACCCTAAAACTACCTGATGTTCTCCAAAACCCACAATCCACTCCTATTTAACATAATGACAAACAAGAACCCAACAAAACCTAATGGAGACCCCAAAACACGTAAAAAACACCCCAAAAAATATCGGCATCACCCCCAAAACTGGAAGAAAATCCCCCAAAACCATAGATCCACCACAAAGACACCCTAAACCTACCTGATTTTCTCCAAAACCCACAATTTACCCTTTTCCACCATGATAACCAACGAGAACCCAACAAAACCCAACGGAGACCCCAAAAAACGTCAAAAACACCCCAAACAAGAACGGCATCACCACCAAAACTGGAAGAAAATCCCCCAAAACCATAGATCCACCCCAAAGACACCCTAAAACTACCTGATGTTCTCCAAAACCCACAATCCACACCTATTTAACATAATGACAAACAAGAACCCAACAAAACCTAATGGAGACACCAAAACACGTCAAAAACACCCCAAAAAATATCGGCATCACCCCCAAAACTGGAAGAAAATCCCCCAAAACCATAGATCCACCCCAAAGACACCCTAAACCTACCTGATGTTCTCCAAAAACCACAATTTACCCTTTTCCAACACGATGACCAACGAGAACCCAACAGAACCCAACAGAGACCCCAAAAAACGTCAAAAACACCCCAAACAAGAACGGCATCACCACCAAAACTGGAAGAAAATCCCCCAAAACCATAGATCCACCCCAAAACCACCCTAAAACTACCTGATGTTCTCCAAAACCCACAATCCACTCCTATTTAACATAATGACAAACAAGAACCCAACAAAACCTAATGGAGACCCCAAAACACGTAAAAAACACCCCAAAAAATATCGGCATCACCCCCAAAACTGGAAGAAAATCCCCCAAAACCATAGATCCACCCCAAAGACACCCTAAACCTACCTGATGTTCTCCAAAACCCACAATTTACCCTTTTCCACCATGATAACCAACGAGAACCCAACAAAACCCAACGGAGACCCCAAAAAACGTCAAAAACACCCCAAACAAGAACGGCATCACCACCAAAACTGGAAGAAAATCCCCCAAAACCATAGATCCACCCCAAAACCACCCTAAACCTACCTGATGTTCTCCAAAAACCACAATTTACCCTTTTCCAACACGATGACCAACGAGAACCCAACAGAACCCAACAGAGACCCCAAAAAACATCAAAAACACCCCAAACAAGAACGGCATCACCACCAAAACTGGAAGAAAATCCCCCAAAACCATAGATCCACCCCAAAACCACCCTAAAACTACCTGATGTTCTCCAAAACCCACAATCCACTCCTATTTAACATAATGACAAACAAGAACCCAACAAAACCTAATGGAGACCCCAAAACACGTAAAAAACACCACAAAAAATATCGGCATCACCCCCAAAACTGGAAGAAAATACGCCAAAACCATAGATCCACCCCAAAGACACCCTAAACCTACCTGATCTTCTCCAAAACCCACAATTACCCTTTTCCACCATGATAACCAACGAGAACCCAACAAAACCCAACGGAGACCCCAAAAAACGTCAAAAACACCCCAAACAAGAACGGCATCACCCCCAAAACTGGAAGAAAATCCCCCAAAACCATAGATCCACCACAAAGACACCCTAAACCTACCTGATGTTCTCCAAAACCCACAATCCACTCCTATTTAACATAATGACAAACAAGAACACAACAAAACCTAATGGAGACACCAAAACACGTCAAAAACACCACAAACAAGAACGGCATCACCACCAAAACTGGAAGAAAATCCCCCAAAACCATAGATCCACCCCAAAGACACCCTAAACCTACCTGATGTTCTCCAAAAACCACAATTTACCCTTTTCCAACACGATGACCAACGAGACCCAACAGAACCCAACAGAGACCCCAAAAACGTCAAAAACACCCCAAACAAGAACGGCATCACCACCAAAACTGGAAGAAAATCCCCCAAAACCATAGATCCACCCCAAAACCACCCTAAAACTACCTGATGTTCTCCAAAACCCACAATCCACTCCTATTTAACATAATGACAAACAAGAACCCAACAAAACCTAATGGAGACCCCAAAACACGTAAAAAACACCCCAAAAAATATCGGCATCACCCCCAAAACTGGAAGAAAATCCCCCAAAACCATAGATCCACCACAAAGACACCCTAAACCTACCTGATGTTCTCCAAAAACCACAATTTACCCTTTTCCACCATGATAACCAACGAGAACCCAACAAAACCCAACGGAGACCCCAAAAAACGTCAAAAACACCCCAAACAAGAACGGCATCACCACCAAAACTGGAAGAAAATCCCCCAAAACCATAGATCCACCCCAAAGACACCCTAAACCTACCTGATGTTCTCCAAAACCCACAATCCACACCTATTTAACATAATGACAAACAAGAACCCAACAAAACCTAATGGAGACACCAAAACACGTCAAAAACACCCCAAACAAGAACGGCATCACCCCCAAAACTGGAAGAAAATCCCCCAAAACCATAGATCCACCCCAAAACCACCCTAAACCTACCTGATGTTCTCCAAAACCCACAATTTACCCTTTTCCACCATGATAACCAACGAGAACCCAACAAAACCCAACGGAGACCCCAAAAAAACGTCAAAAACACCCCAAACAAGAACGGCATCACCACCAAAACTGGAAGAAAATCCCCCAAAACCATAGATCCACCCCAAAACCACCCTAAACCTACCTGATGTTCTCCAAAAACCACAATTTACCCTTTTCCAACACGATGACCAACGAGAACCCAACAGAACCCAACAGAGACCCCAAAAAACATCAAAAACACCCCAAACAAGAACGGCATCACCACCAAAACTGGAAGAAAATCCCCCAAAACCATAGATCCACCCCAAAACCACCCTAAAACTACCTGATGTTCTCCAAAACCCACAATCCACTCCTATTTAACATAATGACAAACAAGAACCCAACAAACCTAATGGAGACCCCAAAACACGTAAAAAACACCACAAAAATATCGGCATCACCCCCAAAACTGGAAGAAAATACGCCAAAACCATAGATCCACCCCAAAGACACCCTAAACCTACCTGATCTTCTCCAAAACCCACAATTTACCCTTTTCCACCATGATAACCAACGAGAACCCAACAAAACCCAACGGAGACCCCAAAAAACGTCAAAAACACCCCAAACAAGAACGGCATCACCCCCAAAACTGGAAGAAAATCCCCCAAAACCATAGATCCACCACAAAGACACCCTAAACCTACCTGATGTTCTCCAAAACCCACAATCCACTCCTATTTAACATAATGACAAACAAGAACACAACAAAACCTAATGGAGACACCAAAACACGTCAAAAACACCACAAACAAGAACGGCATCACCACCAAAACTGGAAGAAAATCCCCCAAAACCATAGATCCACCCCAAAGACACCCTAAACCTACCTGATGTTCTCCAAAAACCACAATTTACCCTTTTCCAACACGATGACCAACGAGAACCCAACAGAACCCAACAGAGACCCCAAAAAACGTCAAAAACACCCCAAACAAGAACGGCATCACCACCAAAACTGGAAGAAAATCCCCCAAAACCATAGATCCACCCCAAAACCACCCTAAACCTACCTGATGTTCTCCAAAACCCACAATCCACTCCTATTTAACATAATGACAAACAAGAACCCAACAAAACCTAATGGAGACACCAAAACACGTAAAAAACACCCCAAAAAATATCGGCATCACCCCCAAAACTGGAAGAAAATCCCCCAAAACCATAGATCCACCCCAAAGACACCCTAAACCTACCTGATTTTCTCCAAAACCCACAATTTACTCTTTTCCACTATGATAACCAACGAGAACCCAACAAAACCCAACGGAGACGCCAAAAAACGTCAAAAACACCACAAACAAGAACGGCATCACCCCCAAAACTGGAAGAAAATCCCCCAAAACCATAGATCCACCCCAAAGACACCCTAAACCTACCTGATGTTCTCCAAAACCCACAATCCACTCCTATTTAACATAATGACAAACAAGAACACAACAAAACCTAATGGAGACACCAAAACACGTCAAAAACACCACAAACAAGAACGGCATCACCACCAAAACTGGAAGAAAATCCCCCAAAACCATAGATCCACCCCAAAGACACCCTAAACCTACCTGATGTTCTCCAAAAACCACAATTTACCCTTTTCCAACACGATGACCAACGAGAACCCAACAGAACCCAACAGAGACCCCAAAAAACGTCAAAAACACCCCAAACAAGAACGGCATCACCACCAAAACTGGAAGAAAATCCCCCAAAACCATAGATCCACCCCAAAGACACCCTAAACCTACCTGATGTTCTCCAAAACCCACAATCCACTCCTATTTAACATAATGACAAACAAGAACACAACAAAACCTAATGGAGACACCAAAACACGTCAAAAACACCACAAACAAGAACGGCATCACCACCAAAACTGGAAGAAAATCCCCCAAAACCATAGATCCACCCCAAAGACACCCTAAACCTACCTGATGTTCTCCAAAAACCACAATTTACCCTTTTCCAACACGATGACCAACGAGAACCCAACAGAACCCAACAGAGACCCCAAAAAACGTCAAAAACACCCCAAACAAGAACGGCATCACCACCAAAACTGGAAGAAAATCCCCCAAAACCATAGATCCACCCCAAAACCACCCTAAAACTACCTGATGTTCTCCAAAACCCACAATCCACTCCTATTTAACATAATGACAAACAAGAACCCAACAAAACCTAATGGAGACCCCAAAACACGTAAAAAACACCCCAAAAAATATCGGCATCACCCCCAAAACTGGAAGAATATCCCCCAAAACCATAGATCCACCACAAAGACACCCTAAACCTACCTGATTTTCTCCAAAACCCACAATTTACCCTTTTCCACCATGATAACCAACGAGAACCCAACAAAACCCAACGGAGACCACAAAAAACGTCAAAAACACCCCAAACAAGAACGGCATCACCACCAAAACTGGAAGAAAATCCCCCAAAACCATAGATCCACCCCAAAGACACCCTAAACCTACCTGATGTTCTCCAAAACCCACAATCCACACCTATTTAACATAATGACAAACAAGAACCCAACAAAACCTAATGGAGACACCAAAACACGTCAAAAACACCCCAAACAAGAACGGCATCACCCCCAAAACTGGAAGAAAATCCCCCAAAACCATACATCCACCCCAAAGACACCCTAAACCTACCTGATGTTCTCCAAAAACCACAATTTACCCTTTTCCAACACGATGACCAACGAGAACCCAACAGAACCCAACAGAGACCCCAAAAAACATCAAAAAACACCCCAAACAAGAACGGCATCACCACCAAAACTGGAAGAAAATCCCCCAAAACCATAGATCCACCTCAAAACCACCCTAAAACTACCTGATGTTCTCCAAAACCCACAATCCACTCCTATTTAACATAATGACAAACAAGAACCCAACAAAACCTAATGGAGACCCCAAAACACGTAAAAAACACCACAAAAAATATCGGCATCACCCCCAAAACTGGAAGAAAATCCCCCAAAACCATAGATCCACCCCAAAGACACCCTAAACCTACCTGATCTTCTCCAAAACCCACAATTTACCCTTTTCCACCATGATAACCAACGAGAACCCAACAGAACCCAACAGAGACCCCAAAAAACGTCAAAAACACCCCAAACAAGAACGGCATCACCACCAAAACTGGAAGAAAATCCCCCAAAACCATAGATCCACCCCAAAACCACCCTAAAACTACCTGATGTTCTCCAAAACCCACAATCCACTCCTATTTAACATAATGACAAACAAGAACCCAACAAAACCTAATGGAGACCCCAAAACACGTAAAAAACACCCCAAAAAATATCGGCATCACCCCCAAAACTGGAAGAAAATCCCCCAAAACCATAGATCCACCCCAAAGACACCCTAAACATACCTGATGTTCTCCAAAACCCACAATTTACCCTTTTCCACCATGATAACCAACGAGAACCCAACAAAACCCAACGGAGACCCCAAAAAACGTCAAAAACACCCCAAACAAGAACGGCATCACCACCAAAACTGGAAGAAAATCCCCCAAAACCATAGATCCACCCCAAAACCACCCTAAACCTACCTGATGTTCTCCAAAAACCACAATTTACCCTTTTCCAACACGATGACCAACGAGAACCCAACAGAACCCAACAGAGACCCCAAAAAACATCAAAAACACCCCAAACAAGAACGGCATCACCACCAAAACTGGAAGAAAATCCCCCAAAACCATAGATCCACCCCAAAACCACCCTAAAACTACCTGATGTTCTCCAAAACCCACAATCCACTCCTATTTAACATAATGACAAACAAGAACCCAACAAAACCTAATGGAGACCCCAAAACACGTAAAAAACACCACAAAAAATATCGGCATCACCCCCAAAACTGGAAGAAAATACGCCAAAACCATAGATCCACCCCAAAGACACCCTAAACCTACCTGATCTTCTCCAAAACCCACAATTTACCCTTTTCCACCATGATAACCAACGAGAACCCAACAAAACCCAATGGAGACCCCAAAACACGTAAAAAACACCCCAAACAAGAACGGCATCACCCCCAAAACTGGAAGAAAATCCCCCAAAACCATAGATCCACCACAAAGACACCCTAAACCTACCTGATGTTCTCCAAAACCCACAATCCACTCCTATTTAACATAATGACAAACAAGAACACAACAAAACCTAATGGAGACACCAAAACACGTCAAAAACACCACAAACAAGAACGGCATCACCACCAAAACTGGAAGAAAATCCCCCAAAACCATAGATCCACCCCAAAGACACCCTAAACCTACCTGATGTTCTCCAAAAACCACAATTTACCCTTTTCCAACACGATGACCAACGAGAACCCAACAGAACCCAACAGAGACCCCAAAAAACGTCAAAAACACCCCAAACAAGAACGGCATCACCACCAAAACTGGAAGAAAATCCCCCAAAACCATAGATCCACCCCAAAACCACCCTAAAACTACCTGATGTTCTCCAAAACCCACAATCCACTCCTATTTAACATAATGACAAACAAGAACCCAACAAAACCTAATGGAGACCCCAAAACACGTAAAAAACACCCCAAAAAATATCGGCATCACCCCCAAAACTGGAAGAAAATCCCCCAAAACCATAGATCCACCACAAAGACACCCTAAACCTACCTGATGTTCTCCAAAAACCACAATTTACCCTTTTCCACCATGATAACCAACGAGAACCCAACAAAACCCAACGGAGACCCCAAAAAAACGTCAAAAACACCCCAAACAAGAACGGCATCACCACCAAAACTGGAAGAAAATCCCCCAAAACCATAGATCCACCACAAAGACACCCTAAACCTACCTGATGTTCTCCAAAAACCACAATCCACTCCTATTTAACATAATGACAAACAAGAACCCAACAAAACCTAATGGAGACACCAAAACACGTCAAAAACACCCCAAACAAGAACGGCATCACCCCCAAAACTGGAAGAAAATCCCCCAAAACCATAGATCCACCACAAAGACACCCTAAACCTACCTGATGTTCTCCAAAAACCACAATTTACCCTTTTCCAACACGATGACCAACGAGAACCCAACAGAACCCAACAGAGACCCCAAAAAACGTCAAAAACACCCCAAACAAGAACGGCATCACCACCAAAACTGGAAGAAAATCCCCCAAAACCATAGATCCACCCCAAAGACACCCTAAACCTACCTGATGTTCTCCAAAACCACAATTTACCCTTTTCCAACACGATGACCAACGAGAACCCAACAGAACCCAACAGAGACCCCAAAAAACGTCAAAAAACACCCCAAACAAGAACGGCATCACCACCAAAACTGGAAGAAAATCCCCCAAAACCATAGATCCACCCCAAAACCACCCTAAACCTACCTGATGTTCTCCAAAACCCACAATCCACTCCTATTTAACATAATGACAAACAAGAACCCAACAAAACCTAATGGAGACACCAAAACACGTAAAAAACACCCCAAAAAATATCGGCATCACCCCCAAAACTGGAAGAAAATCCCCCAAAACCATAGATCCACCCCAAAGACACCCTAAACCTACCTGATTTTCTCCAAAACCCACAATTTACTCTTTTCCACTATGATAACCAACGAGAACCCAACAAAACCCAACGGAGACCCCAAAAAACGTCAAAAACACCCCAAACAAGAACGGCATCACCCCAAAACTGGAAGAAAATCCCCCAAAACCATAGATCCACCCCAAAGACACCCTAAACCTACCTGATGTTCTCCAAAAACCACAATTTACCCTTTTCCAACACGATGACCAACGAGAACCCAACAGAACCCAACAGAGACCCCAAAAAACGTCAAAAACACCCCAAACAAGAACGGCATCACCACCAAAACTGGAAGAAAATCCCCCAAAACCATACATCCACCCCAAAGACACCCTAAACCTACCTGATGTTCTCCAAAAACCACAATTTACCCTTTTCCAACACGATGACCAACGAGAACCCAACAGAACCCAACAGAGACCCCAAAAAACATCAAAAACATCCCAAACAAGAACGGCATCACCACCAAAACTGGAAGAAAATCCCCCAAAACCATAGATCCACCCCAAAACCACCCTAAAACTACCTGATGTTCTCCAAAACCCACAATCCACTCCTATTTAACATAATGACAAACAAGAACCCAACAAAACCTAATGGAGACCCCAAAACACGTAAAAAACACCACAAAAAATATCGGCATCACCCCCAAAACTGGAAGAAAATACGCCAAAACCATAGATCCACCCCAAAGACACCCTAAACCTACCTGATCTTCTCCAAAACCCACAATTTACCCTTTTCCACCATGATAACCAACGAGAACCCAACAAAACCCAACGGAGACCCCCAAAAACGTCAAAAACACCCCAAACAAGAACGGCATCACCACCAAAACTGGAAGAAAATCCCCCAAAACCATAGATCCACCCCAAAGACACCCTAAACCTACCTGATGTTCTCCAAAACCCACAATCCACTCCTATTTAACATAATGACAAACAAGAACACAACAAAACCTAATGGAGACACCAAAACACGTCAAAAACACCACAAACAAGAACGGCATCACCACCAAAACTGGAAGAAAATCCCCCAAAACCATAGATCCACCCCAAAGACACCCTAAACCTACCTGATGTTCTCCAAAAACCACAATTTACCCTTTTCCAACACGATGACCAACGAGAACCCAACAGAACCCAACAGAGACCCCAAAAAACGTCAAAAACACCCCAAACAAGAACGGCATCACCACCAAAACTGGAAGAAAATCCCCCAAAACCATAGATCCACCCCAAAACCACCCTAAAACTACCTGATGTTCTCCAAAACCCACAATCCACTCCTATTTAACATAATGACAAACAAGAACCCAACAAAACCTAATGGAGACCCCAAAACACGTAAAAAACACCCAAAAAATATCGGCATCACCCCCAAAACTGGAAGAAAATCCCCCAAAACCATAGATCCACCCCAAAGACACCCTAAACCTACCTGATGTTCTCCAAAAACCACAATTTACCCTTTTCCAACACGATGACCAACGAGAACCCAACAGAACCCAACAGAGACCCCAAAAAACGTCAAAAACACCCCAAACAAGAACGGCATCACCACCAAAACTGGAAGAAAATCCCCCAAAACCATAGATCCACCCCAAAGACACCCTAAACCTACCTGATGTTCTCCAAAAACCACAATCCACACCTATTTAACATAATGACAAACAAGAACCCAACAAAACCTAATGGAGACACCAAAACACGTCAAAAACACCCCAAACAAGAACGGCATCACCACCAAAACTGGAAGAAAATCCCCCAAAACCATACATCCACCCCAAAGACACCCTAAACCTACCTGATGTTCTCCAAAAATCACAATTTACCCTTTTCCAACACGATGACCAACGAGAACCCAACAGAACCCAACAGAGACCCCAAAAAACGTCAAAAACACCCCAAACAAGAACGGCATCACCACCAAAACTGGAAGAAAATCCCCCAAAACCATAGATCCACCACAAAGACACCCTAAACCTACCTGATGTTCTCCAAAAACCACAATCCACTCCTATTTAACATAATGACAAACAAGAACCCAACAAAACCTAATGGAGACACCAAAACACGTCAAAAACACCCCAAACAAGAACGGCATCACCACCAAAACTGGAAGAAAATCCCCCAAAACCATAGATCCACCACAAAGACACCCTAAACCTACCTGATGTTCTCCAAAAACCACAATTTACCCTTTTCCAACACGATGACCAACGAGAACCCAACAGAACCCAACAGAGACCCCAAAAAACGTCAAAAACACCCCAAACAAGAACGGCATCACCACCAAAACTGGAAGAAAATCCCCCAAAACCATAGATCCACCCCAAAACCACCCTAAACCTACCTGATGTTCTCCAAAACCCACAATCCACTCCTATTTAACATAATGACAAACAAGAACACAACAAAACCTAATGGAGACCCCAAAACACGTAAAAAACACCCCAAAAAATATCGGCATCACCACCAAAACTGGAAGAAAATCCCCCAAAACCATAGATCCACCCCAAAGACACCCTAAACCTACCTGATGTTCTCCAAAAACCACAATTTACCCTTTACCAACACGATGACCAACGAGAACCCAACAGAACCCAACAGAGACCC
>NW_028181227.1:0-79369 GCF_964211825.1 Aythya ferina | reverse complement strand
AACATAATGACAAACAAGAACCCAACAAAACCTAATGGAGACACCAAAACACGTCAAAAACACCACAAAAAAATATTGGCATCACCCCCAAAACTGGAAGAAAATCCCCCAAAACCATAGATCCACCCCAAAACCACCCTAAACCTACCTGATCTTCTCCAAAAACCACAATTTACCCTTTTACAACACGATGACCAACGAGAACCCAACAGAACCCAACAGAGACCACAAAAAACGTCAAAAACACCCCAAACAAGAACGGCATCACCACCAAAACTGGAAGAAAATCCCCCAAAACCATAGATCCACCCCAAAACCACCCTAAACCTACCTGATCTTCTCCAAAACCCACAATTTACCCTTTTCCACCATGATAACCAACGAGAACCCAACAAAACCCAACGGAGACCCCAAAAAACGTCAAAAACACCCCAAACAAGAACGGCATCACCACCAAAACTGGAAGAAAATCCCCCAAAACCATAGATCCACCCCAAAACCACCCTAAACCTACCTGATGTTCTCCAAAACCCACAATCCACACCTATTTAACATAATGACAAACAAGAACCCAACAAAACCTAATGGAGACACCAAAACACGTCAAAAACACCCCAAACAAGAAAAGGATCACCACCAAAACTGGAAGAAAATCCCCCAAAACCATAGATCCACCCCAAAGACACCCTAAACCTACCTGATTTTCTCCAAAACCCACAATTTACCCTTTTCCACCATGATAACCAACGAGAACCCAACAAAACCCAACGGAGACCCAAAAAACGTCAAAAACACCCCAAACAAGAACGGCATCACCACCAAAACTGGATGAAAATCCCCCAAAACCATAGATCCACCCCAAAGACACCCTAAACCTACCTGATGTTCTCCAAAACCCACAATCCACACCTATTTAACATAATGACAAACAAGAACCCAACAAAACCTAATGGAGACACCAAAACACGTAAAAAACACCCCAAACAAGAACGGCATCACCACCAAAACTGGAAGAAAATCCCCCAAAACCATAGATCCACCCCAAAGACACCCTAAACCTACCTGATGTTCTCCAAAAACCACAATTTACCCTTTTCCAACACGATGACCAACGAGAACCCAACAGAACCCAACAGAGACCCCAAAAAACGTCAAAAACACCCCAAACAAGAACGGCATCACCACCAAAACTGGAAGAAAATCCCCCAAAACCATAGATCCACCCCAAAACCACCCTAAACCTACCTGATGTTCTCCAAAACCCACAATTTACCCTTTTCCACCATGATAACCAACGAGATCCCAAAAAAAACCCAACGGAGACCCCAAAAAACGTCAAAAACACCCCAAACAAGAACGGCATCACCCCCAAAACTGGAAGAAAATCCCCCAAAACCATAGATCCACCCCAAAACCACCCTAAACCTACCTGATGTTCTCCAAAACCCACAATCCACACCTATTTAACATAATGACAAACAAGAACCCAACAAAACCTAATGGAGACACCAAAACACGTCAAAAACACCCCAAACAAGAAAAGGATCACCACCAAAACTGGAAGAAAATCCCCCAAAACCATAGATCCACCCCAAAGACACCCTAAACCTACCTGACGTTCTCCAAAACCCACAATTTACCCTTTTCCACCATGATAACCAACGAGAACCCAACAAAACCCAACGGAGACCCCAAAAAACGTCAAAAACACCCCAAACAAGAAAAGGATCACCACCAAAACTGGAAGAAAATCCCCCAAAACCATAGATCCACCCCAAAGACACCCTAAACCTACCTGATTTTCTCCAAAACCCACAATTTACCCTTTTCCACCATGATAACCAACGAGAACGCATCAAAACCCAACGGAGACCCCAAAAAACGTCAAAAACACCCCAAACAAGAACGGCATCACCCCCAAAACTGGAAGAAAATCCCCCAAAACCATAGATCCACCCCAAAGACACCCTAAACCTACCTGACGTTCTCCAAAACCCACAATCCACACCTATTTAACATAATGACAAACAAGAACCCAACAAAACCTAATGGAGACACCAAAACACGTCAAAAACACCCCAAACAAGAACGGCATCACGACCAAAACTGGAAGAAAATCCCCCAAAACCATAGATCCACCCCAAAGACACCCTAAACCTACCTGATGTTCTCCAAAAACCACAATTTACCCTTTTCCAACACGATGACCAACGAGAACCCAACAGAACCCAACAGAGACACCAAAAACGTCAAAAACACCCCAAACAAGAACGGCATCACCACCAAAACTGGAAGAAAATCCCCCAAAACCATAGATCCACCCCAAAACCACCCTAAACCTACCTGATCTTCTCCAAAACCCACAATTTACACTTTTCCACCATGATAACCAACGAGAACCCAACAAAACCCAACGGAGACCCCAAAAAACGTCAAAAACACCCCAAACAAGAACGGCATCACCCCCAAAACTGGAAGAAAATCCCCAAAACCATAGATCCACCCCAAAACCACCCTAAACCTACCTGATCTTCTCCAAAAACCACAATTTACCCTTTTACAACACGATGACCAACGAGAACCCAACAGAACCCAACAGAGACCACAAAAAACGTCAAAAACACCCCAAACAAGAACGGCATCACCCCCAAAACTGGAAGAAAATCCCCCAAAACCATAGATCCACCCCAAAACCACCCTAAACCTACCTGATCTTCTCCAAAACCCACAATCCACACCTATTTAACATAATGACAAACAAGAACCCAACAAAACCTAATGGAGACACCAAAACACGTCAAAAACACCCCAAACAAGAAAAGGATCACCACCAAAACTGGAAGAAAATCCCCCAAAACCATAGATCCACCCCAAAGACACCCTAAACCTACCTGATTTTCTCCAAAAACCACAATTTACCCTTTTCCACCATGATAACCAACGAGAACCCAACAAAACCCAACGGAGACCCCAAAAAACGTCAAAAACACCCCAAACAAGAAAAGGATCACCCCCAAAACTGGATGAAAATCCCCCAAAACCATAGATCCACCCCAAAACCACCCTAAACCTACCTGATTTTCTCCAAAACCCACAATTTACACTTTTCCACCATGATAACCAACGAGAACGCAACAAAACCCAACGGAGACCCCAAAAAACGTCAAAAACACCCCAAACAAGAACGGCATCACCACCAAAACTGGAAGAAAATCCCCCAAAACCATAGATCCACCCCAAAGACACCCTAAACCTACCTGACGTTCTCCAAAACCCACAATCCACACCTATTTAACATAATGACAAACAAGAACCCAACAAAACCTAATGGAGACACCAAAACACGTCAAAAACACCCCAAACAAGAACGGCATCACCACCAAAACTGGAAGAAAATCCCCCAAAACCATAGATCCACCCCAAAGACACCCTAAACCTACCTGATGTTCTCCTAATTCCAAAGCACACTCCAAACCACCATAAAACACATTAGGAATTCAACGAAACGCAACGGAAACCCCAAAACACTTCAAAATCACCCGAAGAAAGGAGAGGATCACTCCCCCAAAAAGAAGAAAACCCCAAATACCATGAATCCACGCGAAAACTCCCCCCTAAACCTACCTGAAGTTCTCCAAAACCCACAATTTACACTTTTACAACACGATGACCAACGAGAACCCAACAAAACCAAACAGAGACCACAAAACCTGAAAAAATACCCCAAACAAGAATGGCATCACCCCCAAAACTGGAAGAAAACCCCCAAAACCATAGATCCACCCCAAAGACACCCTAAACCTACCTGATGTTCTCCAAAAACCACAATTTACCCTTTTCCAACACGATGCCCAACGAGAACCCAACAAAACCAAACAGAGACCCCAAAAAACGTCAAAAACACCCCAAACAAGAACGGCATCACCACCAAAACTGGAAGAAAATCCCCCAAAACCATAGATCCACCCCAAAACCACCCTAAACCTACCTGATGTTCTCCAAAAACCACAATTTACCCTTTTCCACCATGATAACCAACGAGAACCCAACAAAACCCAACGGAGACCCCAAAAAAACGTCAAAAACACCCCAAACAAGAACGGCATCACCCCCAAAACTGGAAGAAAATCCCCCAAAACCATAGATCCACCCCAAAACCACCCTAAACCTACCTGATCTTCTCCAAAACCCACAATCCACACCTATTTAACATAATGACAAACGAGAACCCAACAGAACCCAACGGAGACCCCAAAAAACGTCAAAAACACCCCAAACAAGAACGGCATCACCCCCAAAACTGGAAGAAAATCCCCCAAAACCATAGATCCACCCCAAAGACACCCTAAACCTACCTGATGTTCTCCAAAAACCACAATTTACCCTTTTCCAACACGATGACCAACGAGAACCCAACAGAACCCAACAGAGACCCCAAAAAACGTCAAAAACACCCCAAACAAGAACGGCATCACCACCAAAACTGGAAGAAAATCCCCCAAAACCATAGATCCACCCCAAAACCACCCTAAACCTACCTGATGTTCTCCAAAACCCACAATCCACTCCTATTTAACATAATGACAAACAAGAACCCAACAAAACCTAATGGAGACACCAAAACACGTAAAAAACACCCCAAACAAGAACGGCATCACCACCAAAACTGGAAGAAAATCCCCCAAAACCATAGATCCACCCCAAAACCACCCTAAACCTACCTGATCTTCTCCAAAACCCACAATTTACCCTTTTCCACCACGATAACCAACGAGAACCCAACAAAACCCAACGGAGACCCCAAAAAACGTCAAAAACACCCCAAACAAGAAAAGGATCACCCCCAAAACTGGAAGAAAATCCCCCAAAACCATAGATCCACCCCAAAGACACCCTAAACCTACCTGATTTTCTCCAAAACCCACAATTTACCCTTTTCCACCATGATAACCAACGAGAACCCAACAAAACCCAACGGAGACCCCAAAAAACGTCAAAAACACCCCAAACAAGAACGGCATCACCCCCAAAACTGGATGAAAATCCCCCAAAACCATAGATCCACCCCAAAGACACCCTAAACCTACCTGATGTTCTCCAAAACCCACAATCCACACCTATTTAACATAATGACAAACAAGAACCCAACAAAACCCAACGGAGACCCCAAAAAACGTCAAAAACACCCCAAACAAGAACGGCATCACCACCAAAACTGGAAGAAAATCCCCCAAAACCATAGATCCACCCCAAAACCACCCTAAACCTACCTGATCTTCTCCAAAACCCACAATTTACCCTTTTCCACCATGATAACCAACGAGAACCCAACAAAACCCAACGGAGACCCCAAAAAACGTCAAAAACACCCCAAACAAGTACGGCATCACGACCAAAACTGGAAGAAAATCCCCCAAAACCATAGATCCACCCCAAAACCACCCTAAACCTACCTGATGTTCTCCAAAACCCACAATCCACACCTATTTAACATAATGACAAACAAGAACCCAACAAAACCTAATGGAGACACCAAAACACGTCAAAAACACTCCAAACAAGAACGGCATCACCCCCAAAACTGGAAGAAAATCCCCCAAAACCATAGATCCACCCCAAAGACACCCTAAAACTACCTGATGTTCTCCAAAACCCACAATCCACTCCTATTTAACATAATGACAAACAAGAACCCAACAAAACCTAATGGAGACACCAAAACACGTCAAAAACACCACAAAAAAATATTGGCATCACCCCCAAAACTGGAAGAAAATCCCCCAAAACCATAGATCCACCCCAAAACCACCCTAAACCTACCTGATCTTCTCCAAAAACCACAATTTACCCTTTTACAACACGATGACCAACGAGAACCCAACAGAACCCAACAGAGACCACAAAAAACGTCAAAAACACCCCAAACAAGAACGGCATCACCACCAAAACTGGAAGAAAATCCCCCAAAACCATAGATCCACCCCAAAACCACCCTAAACCTACCTGATCTTCTCCAAAACCCACAATTTACCCTTTTCCACCATGATAACCAACGAGAACCCAACAAAACCCAACGGAGACCCCAAAAAACGTCAAAAACACCCCAAACAAGAACGGCATCACCACCAAAACTGGAAGAAAATCCCCCAAAACCATAGATCCACCCCAAAACCACCCTAAACCTACCTGATGTTCTCCAAAACCCACAATCCACACCTATTTAACATAATGACAAACAAGAACCCAACAAAACCTAATGGAGACACCAAAACACGTCAAAAACACCCCAAACAAGAAAAGGATCACCACCAAAACTGGAAGAAAATCCCCCAAAACCATAGATCCACCCCAAAGACACCCTAAACCTACCTGATTTTCTCCAAAACCCACAATTTACCCTTTTCCACCATGATAACCAACGAGAACCCAACAAAACCCAACGGAGACCCCAAAAAACGTCAAAAACACCCCAAACAAGAACGGCATCACCACCAAAACTGGATGAAAATCCCCCAAAACCATAGATCCACCCCAAAACCACCCTAAACCTACCTGATGTTCTCCAAAACCCACAATCCACACCTATTTAACATAATGACAAACAAGAACCCAACAAAACCTAATGGAGACACCAAAACACGTCAAAAACACCCCAAACAAGAACGGCATCACCACCAAAACTGGAAGAAAATCCCCCAAAACCATAGATCCACCCCAAAGACACCCTAAACCTACCTGATGTTCTCTAAAAACCACAATTTACCCTTTTCCAACACGATGACCAACGAGAACCCAACAGAACCCAACAGAGACCCCAAAAAACGTCAAAAACACCCCAAACAAGAACGGCATCACCACCAAAACTGGAAGAAAATCCCCCAAAACCATAGATCCACCCCAAAACCACCCTAAACCTACCTGATGTTCTCCAAAACCCACAATTTACCCTTTTCCACCATGATAACCAACGAGATCCCAAAAAAACCCAACGGAGACCCCAAAAAACGTCAAAAACACCCCAAACAAGAACGGCATCACCCCCAAAACTGGAAGAAAATCCCCCAAAACCATAGATCCACCCCAAAACCACCCTAAACCTACCTGATGTTCTCCAAAACCCACAATCCACACCTATTTAACATAATGACAAACAAGAACCCAACAAAACCTAATGGAGACACCAAAACACGTCAAAAACACCCCAAACAAGAAAAGGATCACCACCAAAACTGGAAGAAAATCCCCCAAAACCATAGATCCACCCCAAAGACACCCTAAACCTACCTGACGTTCTCCAAAACCCACAATTTACCCTTTTCCACCATGATAACCAACGAGAACCCAACAAAACCCAACGGAGACCCCAAAAAACGTCAAAAACACCCCAAACAAGAAAAGGATCACCACCAAAACTGGAAGAAAATCCCCCCAAAACCATAGATCCACCCCAAAGACACCCTAAACCTACCTGATTTTTCTCCAAAACCCACAATTTACCCTTTTCAACCATGATAACCAACGAGAACGCATCAAAACCCAACGGAGACCCCAAAAAACGTCAAAAACACCCCAAACAAGAACGGCATCACCCCCAAAACTGGAAGAAAATCCCCCAAAACCATAGATCCACCCCAAAGACACCCTAAACCTACCTGACGTTCTCCAAAACCCACAATCCACACCTATTTAACATAATGACAAACAAGAACCCAACAAAACCTAATGGAGACACCAAAACACGTCAAAAACACCCCAAACAAGAACGGCATCACGACCAAAACTGGAAGAAAATCCCCCAAAACCATAGATCCACCCCAAAGACACCCTAAACCTACCTGATGTTCTCCAAAAACCACAATTTACCCTTTTCCAACACGATGACCAACGAGAACCCAACAGAACCCAACAGAGACACCAAAAAACGTCAAAAACACCCCAAACAAGAACGGCATCACCACCAAAACTGGAAGAAAATCCCCCAAAACCATAGATCCACCCCAAAACCACCCTAAACCTACCTGATCTTCTCCAAAACCCACAATTTACACTTTTCCACCATGATAACCAACGAGAACCCAACAAAACCCAACGGAGACCCCAAAAAACGTCAAAAACACCCCAAACAAGAACGGCATCACCCCCAAAACTGGAAGAAAATCCCCCAAAACCATAGATCCACCCCAAAACCACCCTAAACCTACCTGATCTTCTCCAAAAACCACAATTTACCCTTTTACAACACGATGACCAACGAGAACCCAACAGAACCCAACAGAGACCACAAAAAACGTCAAAAAACACCCCAAACAAGAACGGCATCACCCCCAAAACTGGAAGAAAATCCCCCAAAACCATAGATCCACCCCAAAACCACCCTAAACCTACCTGATCTTCTCCAAAACCCACAATCCACACCTATTTAACATAATGACAAACAAGAACCCAACAAAACCTAATGGAGACACCAAAACACGTCAAAAACACCCCAAACAAGAAAAGGATCACCACCAAAACTGGAAGAAAATCCCCCAAAACCATAGATCCACCCCAAAGACACCCTAAACCTACCTGATTTTCTCCAAAAACCACAATTTACCCTTTTCCACCATGATAACCAACGAGAACCCAACAAAACCCAACGGAGACCCCAAAAAACGTCAAAAACACCCCAAACAAGAAAAGGATCACCCCCAAAACTGGATGAAAATCCCCCAAAACCATAGATCCACCCCAAAACCACCCTAAACCTACCTGATTTTCTCCAAAACCCACAATTTACACTTTTCCACCATGATAACCAACGAGAACGCAACAAAACCCAACGGAGACCCCAAAAAACGTCAAAAACACCCCAAACAAGAACGGCATCACCACCAAAACTGGAAGAAAATACACCAAAACCATAGATCCACCCCAAAGACACCCTAAACCTACCTGACGTTCTCCAAAACCCACAATCCACACCTATTTAACATAATGACAAACAAGAACCCAACAAAACCTAATGGAGACACCAAAACACGTCAAAAACACCCCAAACAAGAACGGCATCACCACCAAAACTGGAAGAAAATCCCCCAAAACCATAGATCCACCCCAAAGACACCCTAAACCTACCTGATGTTCTCCTAATTCCAAAGCACACTCCAAACCACCATAAAACACATTAGGAATTCAACGAAACGCAACGGAAACCCCAAAACACTTCAAAATCACCCGAAGAAAGGAGAGGATCACTCCCCCAAAAAGAAGAAAACCCCAAATACCATGAATCCACGCGAAAACTCCCCCTAAACCTACCTGAAGTTCTCCAAAACCCACAATTTACACTTTTACAACACGATGACCAACGAGAACCCAACAAAACCAAACAGAGACCACAAAACCTGAAAAAATACCCCAAACAAGAATGGCATCACCCCCAAAACTGGAAGAAAACCCCCAAAACCATAGATCCACCCCAAAGACACCCTAAACCTACCTGATGTTCTCCAAAAACCACAATTTACCCTTTTCCAACACGATGCCCAACGAGAACCCAACAAAACCAAACAGAGACCCCAAAAAACGTCAAAAACACCCCAAACAAGAACGGCATCACCACCAAAACTGGAAGAAAATCCCCCAAAACCATAGATCCACCCCAAAACCACCCTAAACCTACCTGATGTTCTCCAAAAACCACAATTTACCCTTTTCCACCATGATAACCAACGAGAACCCAAAAAAACCCAACGGAGACCCCAAAAAACGTCAAAAACACCCCAAACAAGAACGGCATCACCCCCAAAACTGGAAGAAAATCCCCCAAAACCATAGATCCACCCCAAAACCACCCTAAACCTACCTGATCTTCTCCAAAACCCACAATCCACACCTATTTAACATAATGACAAACGAGAACCCAACAGAACCCAACGGAGACCCCAAAAAACGTCAAAAACACCCCAAACAAGAACGGCATCACCCCCAAAACTGGAAGAAAATCCCCCAAAACCATAGATCCACCCCAAAACCACCCTAAACCTACCTGATGTTCTCCAAAAACCACAATTTACCCTTTTCCACCATGATAACCAACGAGAACCCAACAAAACCCAACGGAGACCCCAAAAAACGTCAAAAACACCCCAAACAAGAACGGCATCACCCCCAAAACTGGAAGAAAATCCCCCAAAACCATAGATCCACCCCAAAACCACCCTAAAACTACCTGATCTTCTCCAAAACCCACAATCCACTCCTATTTAACATAATGACAAACAAGAACCCAACAAAACCTAATGGAGACACCAAAAACACGTCAAAAACACCCCAAACAAGAACGGCATCACGACCAAAACTGGAAGAAAATCCCCCAAAACCATAGATCCACCCCAAAGACACCCTAAAACTACCTGATGTTCTCCAAAAACCACAATTTACCCTTTTCCAACACGATGACCAACGAGAACCCAACAGAACCCAACAGAGACCCCAAAAAACGTCAAAAACACCCCAAACAAGAACGGCATCACCACCAAAACTGGAAGAAAATCCCCCAAAACCATAGATCCACCCCAAAACCACCCTAAACCTACCTGATCTTCTCCAAAACCCACAATTTACCCTTTTCCACCATGATAACCAACGAGAACCCAAAAAAACCCAACGGAGACCCCAAAAAACGTCAAAAACACCCCAAACAAGAACGGCATCACCCCCAAAACTGGAAGAAAATCCCCCAAAACCATAGATCCACCCCAAAACCACCCTAAACCTACCTGATCTTCTCCAAAAACCACAATTTACCCTTTTACAACACGATGACCAACGAGAACCCAACAGAACCCAACAGAGACCACAAAAAACGTCAAAAACACCCCAAACAAGAACGGCATCACCCCCAAAACTGGAAGAAAATCCCCCAAAACCATAGATCCACCCCAAAACCACCCTAAACCTACCTGATCTTCTCCAAAACCCACAATCCACACCTATTTAACATAATGACAAACAAGAACCCAACAAAACCTAATGGAGACACCAAAACACGTCAAAAACACCCCAAACAAGAAAAGGATCACCACCAAAACTGGAAGAAAATCCCCCAAAACCATAGATCCACCCCAAAGACACCCTAAACCTACCTGATTTTCTCCAAAAACCACAATTTACCCTTTTCCACCATGATAACCAACGAGAACCCAACAAAACCCAACGGAGACCCCAAAAAACGTCAAAAACACCCCAAACAAGAAAAGGATCACCCCCAAAACTGGAAGAAAATCCCCCAAAACCATAGATCCACCCCAAAGACACCCTAAAACTACCTGACGTTCTCCAAAACCCACAATTTACCCTTTTCCTCCATGATAACCAACGAGAACACAACAAAACCCAACGGAGACCCCAAAAAACGTCAAAAACACCCCAAACAAGAACGGCATCACCCCCAAAACTGGAAGAAAATCCCCCAAAACCATAGATCCACCCCAAACACACCCTAAACCTACCTGACGTTCTCCAAAACCCACAATCCACACCTATTTAACATAATGACAAACAAGAACCCAACAAAACCTAATGGAGACACCAAAACACGTCAAAAACACCCCAAACAAGAACGGCATCACCACCAAAACTGGAAGAAAATCCCCCCAAAACCATAGATCCACCCCAAAGACACCCTAAACCTACCTGATGTTCTCCTAATTCCAAAGCACACTCCAAACCACCATAAAACACATTAGGAATTCAACGAAACGCAACGGAAACCCCAAAACACTTCAAAATCACCCGAAGAAAGGAGAGGATCACTCCCCCAAAAAGAAGAAAACCCCAAATACCATGAATCCACGCGAAAACTCCCCCTAAACCTACCTGAAGTTCTCCAAAACCCACAATTTACACTTTTACAACACGATGACCAACGAGAACCCAACAAAACCAAACAGAGACCACAAAACCTGAAAAAATACCCCAAACAAGAATGGCATCACCCCCAAAACTGGAAGAAAACCCCCAAAACCATAGATCCACCCCAAAGACACCCTAAACCTACCTGATGTTCTCCAAAACCCACAATTTACCCTTTTCCAACACGATGACCAACGAGAACCCAACAAAACCAAACAGAGACCCCAAAAAACGTCAAAAACACCCCAAACAAGAACGGCATCACCACCAAAACTGGAAGAAAATCCCCCAAAACCATAGATCCACCCCAAAACCACCCTAAACCTACCTGATGTTCTCCAAAAACCACAATTTACCCTTTTCCACCATGATAACCAACGAGAACCCAACAAAACCCAACGGAGACCCCAAAAAACGTCAAAAACACCCCAAACAAGAACGGCATCACCCCCAAAACTGGAAGAAAATCCCCCAAAACCATAGATCCACCCCAAAACCACCCTAAACCTACCTGATCTTCTCCAAAACCCACAATCCACACCTATTTAACATAATGACAAACGAGAACCCAACAGAACCCAACGGAGACCCCAAAAAACGTCAAAAACACCCCAAACAAGAACGGCATCACCCCCAAAACTGGAAGAAAATCCCCCAAAACCATAGATCCACCCCAAAACCACCCTAAACCTACCTGATGTTCTCCAAAAACCACAATTTACCCTTTTCCACCATGATAACCAACGAGAACCCAACAAAAACCCAACGGAGACCCCAAAAAACGTCAAAAACACCCCAAACAAGAACGGCATCACCACCAAAACTGGAAGAAAATCCCCCAAAACCATAGATCCACCCCAAAACCACCCTAAAACTACCTGATCTTCTCCAAAACCCACAATCCACACCTATTTAACATAATGACAAACGAGAACCCAACAGAACCCAACAGAGACCCCAAAAAACGTCAAAAACACCCCAAACAAGAACGGCATCACCACCAAAACTGGAAGAAAATCCCCCAAAACCATAGATCCACCCCAAAGACACCCTAAACCTACCTGATTTTCTCCAAAACCCACAATTTACCCTTTTCCACCATGATAACCAACGAGAACCCAACAAAACCCAACGGAGACCCCAAAAAACGTCAAAAACACCCCAAACAAGAACGGCATCACCCCCAAAACTGGATGAAAATCCCCCAAAACCATAGATCCACCCCAAAGACACCCTAAACCTACCTGATGTTCTCCAAAACCCACAATCCACACCTATTTAACATAATGACAAACAAGAACCCAACAAAACCTAATGGAGACACCAAAACACGTCAAAAACACCCCAAACAAGAACGGCATCACCACCAAAACTGGAAGAAAATCCCCCAAAACCATAGATCCACCCCAAAGACACCCTAAACCTACCTGATGTTCTCCAAAAACCACAATTTACCCTTTTCCAACACGATGACCAACGAGAACCCAACAGAACCCAACAGAGACCCCAAAAAACGTCAAAAACACCCCAAACAAGAACGGCATCACCACCAAAACTGGAAGAAAATCCCCCAAAACCATAGATCCACCCCAAAACCACCCTAAACCTACCTGATGTTCTCCAAAACCCACAATTTACCCTTTTCCACCATGATAACCAACGAGAACCCAACAAAACCCAACGGAGACCCCAAAAAACGTCAAAAACACCCCAAACAAGAACGGCATCACCCCCAAAACTGGAAGAAAATCCCCCAAAACAATAGATCCACCCCAAAACCACCCTAAACCTACCTGATGTTCTCCAAAACCCACAATCCACACCTATTTAACATAATGACAAACAAGAACCCAACAAAACCTAATGGAGACACCAAAACACGTCAAAAACACCCCAAACAAGAAAAGGATCACCACCAAAACTGGAAGAAAATCCCCCAAAACCATAGATCCACCCCAAAGACACCCTAAACCTACCTGATCTTCTCCAAAACCCACAATTTACCCTTTTCCACCATGATAACCAACGAGAACCCAACAAAACCCAACGGAGACCCCAAAAAACGTCAAAAACACCCCAAACAAGAACGGCATCACCACCAAAACTGGATGAAAATCCCCCAAAACCATAGATCCACCCCAAAGACATCCTAAACCTACCTGATGTTCTCCAAAACCCACAATCCACACCTATTTAACATAATGACAAACAAGAACCCAACAAAACCTAATGGAGACACCAAAACACGTAAAAAACACCCCAAACAAGAACGGCATCACCACCAAAACTGGAAGAAAATCCCCCAAAACCATAGATCCACCCCAAAGACACCCTAAACCTACCTGATGTTCTCCAAAAACCACAATTTACCCTTTTCCAACACGATGACCAACGAGAACCCAACAGAACCCAACAGAGACCCCAAAAAACGTCAAAAACACCCCAAACAAGAACGGCATCACCACCAAAACTGGAAGAAAATCCCCCAAAACCATAGATCCACCCCAAAACCACCCTAAACCTACCTGATCTTCTCCAAAACCCACAATTTACCCTTTTTCACCATGATAACCAACGAGAACCCAAAAAAACCGAACGGAGACCCCAAAAAACGTCAAAAACACCCCAAACAAGAACGGCATCACCACCAAAACTGGAAGAAAATCCCCCAAAACCATAGATCCACCCCAAAACCACCCTAAACCTACCTGATCTTCTCCAAAACCCACAATCCACACCTATTTAACATAATGACAAACAAGAACCCAACAAAACCTAATGGAGACACCAAAACACGTCAAAAACACCCCAAACAAGAAAAGGATCACCACCAAAACTGGAAGAAAATCCCCCAAAACCATAGATCCACCCCAAAGACACCCTAAAACTACCTGACGTTCTCCAAAACCCACAATTTACCCTTTTCCACCATGATAACCAACGAGAACCCAACAAAACCCAACGGAGACCCCAAAAAACGTCAAAAACACCCCAGACAAGAAAAGGATCACCACCAAAACTGGAAGAAAATCCCCCAAAACCATAGATCCACCCCAAAGACACCCTAAAACTACCTGATTTTCTCCAAAACCCACAATTTACCCTTTTCCACCATGATAACCAACGAGAACGCAACAAAACCCAACGGAGACCCCAAAAAACGTCAAAAACACCCCAAACAAGAACGGCATCACCCCCAAAACTGGAAGAAAATCCCCCAAAACCATAGATCCACCCCAAAGACACCCTAAACCTACCTGACGTTCTCCAAAACCCACAATCCACACCTATTTAACATAATGACAAACAAGAACCCAACAAAACCTAATGGAGACACCAAAACACGTCAAAAACACCCCAAACAAGAACGGCATCACGACCAAAACTGGAAGAAAATCCCCCAAAACCATAGATCCACCCCAAAGACACCCTAAACCTACCTGATGTTCTCCAAAAACCACAATTTACCCTTTTCCAACACGATGACCAACGAGAACCCAACAGAACCCAACAGAGACACCAAAAAACGTCAAAAACACCCCAAACAAGAACGGCATCACCACCAAAACTGGAAGAAAATCCCCCAAAACCATAGATCCACCCCAAAACCACCCTAAACCTACCTGATCTTCTCCAAAAACCACAATTTACCCTTTTCCACCATGATAACCAACGAGAACCCAAAAAAACCCAACGGAGACCCCAAAAAACGTCAAAAACACCCCAAACAAGAACGGCATCACCCCCAAAACTGGAAGAAAATCCCCCAAAACCATAGATCCACCCCAAAACCACCCTAAACCTACCTGATCTTCTCCAAAAACCACAATCCACACCTATTTAACATAATGACAAACAAGAACCCAACAAAACCAAACGGAGACACCAAAACACCCCAAACACTCCAAACAAGAACGGCATCACCACCAAAACTGGAAGAAAATCCCCCAAAACCATAGATCCACCCCAAAGACACCCTAAAACTACCTGATGTTCTCCAAAACCCACAATCCACTCCTATTTAACATAATGACAAACAAGAACCCAACAAAACCTAATGGAGACACCAAAACACGTCAAAAACACCACAAAAAATATCGGCATCACCCCCAAAACTGGAAGAAAATCCCCCAAAACCATAGATCCACCCCAAAACCACCCTAAACCTACCTGATCTTCTCCAAAAACCACAATTTACCCTTTTACAACACGATGACCAACGAGAACCCAACAGAACCCAACAGAGACCACAAAAAACGTCAAAAACACCCCAAACAAGAACGGCATCACCCCCAAAACTGGAAGAAAATCCCCCAAAACCATAGATCCACCCCAAAACCACCCTAAACCTACCTGATCTTCTCCAAAACCCACAATTTACCCTTTTCCACCATGATAACCAACGAGAACCCAAAAAAACCCAACGGAGACCCCAAAAAACGTCAAAAACACCCCAAACAAGAACGGCATCACCCCCAAAACTGGAAGAAAATCCCCCAAAACCATAGATCCACCCCAAAACCACCCTAAACCTACCTGATCTTCTCCAAAAACCACAATCCACACCTATTTAACATAATGACAAACAAGAACCCAACAAAACCAAACGGAGACACCAAAACACCCCAAACACTCCAAACAAGAACGGCATCACCACCAAAACTGGAAGAAAATCCCCCAAAACCATAGATCCACCCCAAAGACACCCTAAAACTACCTGATGTTCTCCAAAACCCACAATTTACCCTTTTCCACCATGATAACCAACGAGAACCCAACAAAACCAAACGGAGACCCCAAAAAACGTCAAAAACACCCCAAACAAGAAAAGGATCACCCCCAAAACTGGAAGAAAATCCCCCAAAACCATAGATCCACCCAAAGACACCCTAAACCTACCTGATTTTCTCCAAAACCCACAATTTACCCTTTTCCACCATGATAACCAACGAGAACGCAACAAAACCCAACGGAGACCCCAAAAAACGTCAAAAACACCCCAAACAAGAACGGCATCACCACCAAAACTGGAAGAAAATCCCCCAAAACCATAGATCCACCCCAAAGACACCCTAAACCTACCTGACGTTCTCCAAAACCCACAATCCACACCTATTAAAAAAAATGACAAACAAGAACCCAACAAAACCTAATGGAGACACCAAAACACGTCAAAAACACCCCAAACAAGAACGGCATCACCACCAAAACTGGAAGAAAATCCCCCAAAACCATAGATCCACCCCAAAGACACCCTAAACCTACCTGATGTTCTCCAAAAACCACAATTTACCCTTTTCCAACACGATGACCAACGAGAACCCAACAGAACCCAACAGAGACCCCAAAAAACGTCAAAAACACCCCAAACAAGAACGGCATCACCACCAAAACTGGAAGAAAATCCCCCAAAACCATAGATCCACCCCAAAACCACCCTAAACCTACCTGATCTTCTCCAAAACCGACAATTTACCCTTTTCCACCATGATAACCAACGAGAACCCAAAAAAACCCAACGGAGACCCCAAAAAACGTCAAAAACACCCCAAACAAGAACGGCATCACCCCCAAAACTGGAAGAAAATCCCCCAAAACCATAGATCCACCCCAAAACCACCCTAAACCTACCTGATCTTCTCCAAAAACCACAATCCACACCTATTTAACATAATGACAAACAAGAACCCAACAAAACCTAATGGAGACACCAAAACACGTCAAAAACACTCCAAACAAGAACGGCATCACCCCCAAAACTGGAAGAAAATCCCCCAAAACCATAGATCCACCCCAAAGACACCCTAAAAATACCTGATGTTCTCCAAAACCCACAATCCACTCCTATTTAACATAATGACAAACAAGAACCCAACAAAACCTAATGGAGACACCAAAACACGTCAAAAACACCACAAAAAATATTGGCATCACCCCCAAAACTGGAAGAAAATCCCCCAAAACCATAGATCCACCCCAAAACCACCCTAAACCTACCTGATGTTCTCCAAAAACCACAATTTACCCTTTTCCAACACGATGACCAACGAGAACCCAACAGAACCCAACAGAGACCCCAAAAAACGTCAAAAACACCCCAAACAAGAACGGCATCACCCCCAAAACTGGAAGAAAATCCCCCAAAACCATAGATCCACCCCAAAACCACCCTAAACCTACCTGATCTTCTCCAAAACCCACAATCCACACCTATTTAACATAATGACAAACAAGAACCCAACAAAACCTAATGGAGACACCAAAACACGTCAAAAACACCCCAAACAAGAAAAGGATCACCACCAAAACTGGAAGAAAATCCCCCAAAACCATAGATCTACCCCAAAGACACCCTAAACCTACCTGATTTTCTCCAAAAACCACAATTTACCCTTTTCCACCATGATAACCAACGAGAACCCAACAAAACCCAACGGAGACCCCAAAAAACGTCAAAAACACCCCAAACAAGAAAAGGATCACCCCCAAAACTGGAAGAAAATCCCCCAAAACCATAGATCCACCCCAAAACCACCCTAAACCTACCTGATTTTCTCCAAAACCCACAATTTACCCTTTTCCACCATGATAACCAACGAGAACGCAACAAAACCCAACGGAGACCCCAAAAAACGTCAAAAAACACCCCAAACAAGAACGGCATCACCCCCAAAACTGGAAGAAAATCCCCCAAAACCATAGATCCACCCCAAAGACACCCTAAACCTACCTGACGTTCTCCAAAACCCACAATCCACACCTATTTAACATAATGACAAACAAGAACCCAACAAAACCTAATGGAGACACCAAAACACGTCAAAAACACCCCAAACAAGAACGGCATCACCACCAAAACTGGAAGAAAATCCCCCAAAACCATAGATCCACCCCAAAACCACCCTAAACCTACCTGATCTTCTCCAAAACCCACAATTTACCCTTTTCCACATGATAACCAACGAGAACCCAAAAAAACCCAACGGAGACCCCAAAAAACGTCAAAAACACCCCAAACAAGAACGGCATCACCCCCAAAACTGGAAGAAAATCCCCCAAAACCATAGATCCACCCCAAAACCACCCTAAACCTACCTGATCTTCTCCAAAACCCACAATCCACACCTATTTAACATAATGACAAACAAGAACCCAACAAAACCTAATGGAGACACCAAAACACGTCAAAAACACCCCAAACAAGAAAAGGATCACCACCAAAAACTGGAAGAAAATCCCCCAAAACCATAGATCCACCCCAAAGACACCCTAAACCTACCTGATTTTCTCCAAAAACCACAATTTACCCTTTTCCACCATGATAACCAACGAGAACCCAACAAAACCAACGGAGACCCCAAAAAACGTCAAAAACACCCCAAACAAGAAAAGGATCACCCCCAAAACTGGAAGAAAATCCCCCAAAACCATAGATCCACCCCAAAACCACCCTAAACCTACCTGATTTTCTCCAAAACCCACAATTTACCCTTTTCCACCATGATAACCAACGAGAACGCAACAAAACCCAACGGAGACCCCAAAAAACGTCAAAAACACCCCAAACAAGAACGGCATCACCACCAAAACTGGAAGAAAATCCCCCAAAACCATAGATCCACCCCAAAGACACCCTAAACCTACCTGACGTTCTCCAAAACCCACAATCCACACCTATTTAACATAATGACAAACAAGAACCCAACAAAACCCAACAGAGACCCCAAAAAACGTCAAAAACACCCCAAACAAGAACGGCATCACCCCCAAAACTGGAAGAAAATCCCCCAAAACCATAGATCCACCCCAAAACCACCCTAAACCTACCTGATCTTCTCCAAAACCCACAATCCACACCTATTTAACATAATGACAAACAAGAACCCAACAAAACCTAATGGAGACACCAAAACACGTCAAAAACACCCCAAACAAGAAAAGGATCACCACCAAAACTGGAAGAAAATCCCCCAAAACCATAGATCTACCCAAAGACACCCTAAACCTACCTGATTTTCTCCAAAAACCACAATTTACCCTTTTCCACCATGATAACCAACGAGAACCCAACAAAACCCAAACGGAGACCCCAAAAAACGTCAAAAACACCCCAAACAAGAAAAGGATCACCCCCAAAACTGGAAGAAAATCCCCCAAAACCATAGATCCACCCCAAAACCACCCTAAACCTACCTGATTTTCTCCAAAACCCACAATTTACCCTTTTCCACCATGATAACCAACGAGAACGCAACAAAACCCAACGGAGACCCCAAAAAACGTCAAAAACACCCCAAACAAGAACGGCATCACCACCAAAACTGGAAGAAAATCCCCCAAAACCATAGATCCACCCCAAAGACACCCTAAACCTACCTGATGTTCTCCAAAACCCACAATCCACACCTATTTAACATAATGACAAACAAGAACCCAACAAAACCTAATGGAGACACCAAAACACGTCAAAAACACCCCAAACAAGAACGGCATCACCACCAAAACTGGAAGAAAATCCCCCAAAACCATAGATCCACCCCAAAGACACCCTAAACCTACCTGATCTTCTCCAAAACCCACAATTTACCCTTTTCCACCATGATAACCAACGAGAACCCAAAAAAACCCAACGGAGACCCCAAAAAACGTCAAAAACACCCCAAACAAGAACGGCATCACCCCCAAAACTGGAAGAAAATCCCCCAAAACCATAGATCCACCCCAAAACCACCCTAAACCTACCTGATCTTCTCCAAAAACCACAATCCACACCTATTTAACATAATGACAAACAAGAACCCAACAAAACCTAATGGAGACACCAAAACACGTCAAAAACACTCCAAACAAGAACGGCATCACCCCCAAAACCGGAAGAAAATCCCCCAAAACCATAGATCCACCCCAAAGACACCCTAAAACTACCTGATGTTCTCCAAAACCCACAATCCACTCCTATTTAACATAATGACAAACAAGAACCCAACAAAACCTAATGGAGACCCCAAAACACGTCAAAAACACCACAAAAAAATATCGGCATCACCCCCAAAACTGGAAGAAAATCCCCCAAAACCATAGATCCACCCCAAAACCACCCTAAACCTACCTGATCTTCTCCAAAAACCACAATTTACCCTTTTACAACACGATGACCAACGAGAACCCAACAGAACCCAACAGAGACCCCAAAAAACGTCAAAAACACCCCAAACAAGAACGGCATCACCACCAAAACTGGAAGAAAATCCCCCAAAACCATACATCCACCCCAAAACCACCCTAAAACTACCTGATGTTCTCCAAAACCCACAATCCACTCCTATTTAACATAATGACAAACAAGAACCCAACAAAACCTAATGGAGGCACCAAAACACGTCAAAAAGACCCCAAACAAGTACGGCATCACCACCAAAACTGGAAGAAAATCCCCCAAAACCATAGATCCACCCCAAAGACACCCTAAAACTACCTGATGTTCTCCAAAACCAACAATCCACTCCTATTTAACATAATGACATACAAGAACCCAACAAAACCTAATGGAGACCCCAAAACACGTAAAAAACACCCCAAAAAATATCGGCATCACCCCCAAAACTGGAAGAAAATACGCCAAAACCATAGATCCACCCCAAAACCACCCTAAACCTACCTGATGTTCTCCAAAACCCACAATTTACCCTTTTCCACCATGATAACCAACGAGAACCCAACAAAACCCAACAGAGACCCCAAAAAACGTCAAAAACACCCCAAACAAGAACGGCATCACCCCCAAAACTGGAAGAAAATCCCCCAAAACCATAGATCCACCCCAAAACCACCCTAAACCTACCTGATCTTCTCCAAAAACCACAATTTACCCTTTTCCAACACGATGACCAACGAGAACCCAACAGAACCCAACAGAGACCCCAAAAAACGTCAAAAACACCCCAAACAAGAACGGCATCACCACCAAAACTGGAAGAAAATCCCCCAAAACCATAGATCCACCCCAAAACCACCCTAAACCTACCTGATCTTCTCCAAAAACCACAATCCACTCCTATTTAACATAATGACAAACAAGAACCCAACAAAACCTAATGGAGACACCAAAACACGTCAAAAACACCCCAAACAAGAAAAGGATCACCACCAAAACTGGAAGAAAATCCCCCAAAACCATAGATCCACCCCAAAGACACCCTAAACATACCTGATGTTCTCCAAAAACCACAATTTACACTTTTCCAACACGATGACCAACGAGAACCCAACAGAACCCAACAGAGACCCCAAAAAACGTCAAAAACACCCCAAACAAGAACGGCATCACCCCCAAAACTGGAAGAAAGTCCCCCAAAACCATAGATCCACCCCAAAACCACCCTAAACCTTCCTGATGTTCTCCAAAACCCACAATCCACACCTATTTAACATAATGACAAACAAGAACCCAACAAAACCTAATGGAGACCCCAAAACACGTCAAAAACACCCCAAAAAATATCGGCATCACCCCCAAAACTGGAAGAAAATCCCCCAAAACCATAGATCCACCCCAAAGACACCCTAAACCTACCTGATTGTCTCCAAAACCCACAGTTTACCCTTTTCCACCATGATAACCAACGAGAACCCAACAAAACCCAACAGAGACCCCAAAAAACGTCAAAAACACCCCAAACAAGAACGGCATCACCCCCAAAACTGGAAGAAAATCCCCCAAAACCATAGATCCACCCCAAAGACACCCTAAACCTACCTGATGTTCTCCAAACCCCACAATTTACCCTTTTCCAACACGATGACCAACGAGAACCCAACAGAACCCAACAGAGACCCCAAAAAACGTCAAAAACACCCCAAACAAGAACGGCATCACCACCAAAACTGGAAGAAAATCCCCCAAAACCATAGATCCACCCCAAAACCACCCTAAACCTACCTGATCTTCTCCAAAACCCACAATCCACACCTATTTAACATAATGACAAACAAGAACCCAACAAAACCTAATGGAGACACCAAAACACGTCAAAAACACCCCAAACAAGAAAAGGATCACCACCAAAACTGGAAGAAAATCCCCCAAAACCATAGATCCACCCCAAAGACACCCTAAACCTACCTGATTTTCTCCAAAAACCACAATTTACCCTTTTCCACCATGATAACCAACGAGAACCCAACAAAACCCAACGGAGACCCCAAAAAACGTCAAAAACACCCCAAACAAGAAAAGGATCACCCCCAAAACTGGAAGAAAATCCCCCAAAACCATAGATCCACCCCAAAACCACCCTAAACCTACCTGATTTTCTCCAAAACCCACAATTTACCCTTTTCCACCATGATAACCAACGAGAACGCAACAAAACCCAACGGAGACCCCAAAAAACGTCAAAAACACCCCAAACAAGAACGGCATCACCACCAAAACTGGAAGAAAATCCCCCAAAACCATAGATCCACCCCAAAGACACCCTAAACCTACCTGACGTTCTCCAAAACCCACAATCCACACCTATTTAACATAATGACAAACAAGAACCCAACAAAACCTAATGGAGACACCAAAACACGTCAAAAACACCCCAAACAAGAACGGCATCACCACCAAAACTGGAAGAAAATCCCCCAAAACCATAGATCCACCCCAAAGACACCCTAAACCTACCTGATCTTCTCCAAAACCCACAATTTACCCTTTTCCACCATGATAACCAACGAGAACCCAAAAAAACCCAACGGAGACCCCAAAAAACGTCAAAAACACCCCAAACAAGAACGGCATCACCCCCAAAACTGGAAGAAAATCCCCCAAAACCATAGATCCACCCCAAAACCACCCTAAACCTACCTGATCTTCTCCAAAAACCACAATCCACACCTATTTAACATAATGACAAACAAGAACCCAACAAAACCTAATGGAGACACCAAAACACGTCAAAAACACTCCAAACAAGAACGGCATCACCCCCAAAACCGGAAGAAAATCCCCCAAAACCATAGATCCACCCCAAAGACACCCTAAAACTACCTGATGTTCTCCAAAACCCACAATCCACTCCTATTTAACATAATGACAAACAAGAACCCAACAAAACCTAATGGAGACCCCAAAACACGTCAAAAACACCACAAAAAAATATCGGCATCACCCCCAAAACTGGAAGAAAATCCCCCAAAACCATAGATCCACCCCAAAACCACCCTAAACCTACCTGATCTTCTCCAAAAACCACAATTTACCCTTTTACAACACGATGACCAACGAGAACCCAACAGAACCCAACAGAGACCCCAAAAAACGTCAAAAACACCCCAAACAAGAACGGCATCACCACCAAAACTGGAAGAAAATCCCCCAAAACCATACATCCACCCCAAAACCACCCTAAAACTACCTGATGTTCTCCAAAACCCACAATCCACTCCTATTTAACATAATGACAAACAAGAACCCAACAAAACCTAATGGAGGCACCAAAACACGTCAAAAAGACCCCAAACAAGTACGGCATCACCACCAAAACTGGAAGAAAATCCCCCAAAACCATAGATCCACCCCAAAGACACCCTAAAACTACCTGATGTTCTCCAAAACCAACAATCCACTCCTATTTAACATAATGACATACAAGAACCCAACAAAACCTAATGGAGACCCCAAAACACGTAAAAAACACCCCAAAAAATATCGGCATCACCCCCAAAACTGGAAGAAAATACGCCAAAACCATAGATCCACCCCAAAACCACCCTAAACCTACCTGATGTTCTCCAAAACCCACAATTTACCCTTTTCCACCATGATAACCAACGAGAACCCAACAAAACCCAACAGAGACCCCAAAAAACGTCAAAAACACCCCAAACAAGAACGGCATCACCCCCAAAACTGGAAGAAAATCCCCCAAAACCATAGATCCACCCCAAAACCACCCTAAACCTACCTGATCTTCTCCAAAAACCACAATTTACCCTTTTCCAACACGATGACCAACGAGAACCCAACAGAACCCAACAGAGACCCCAAAAAACGTCAAAAACACCCCAAACAAGAACGGCATCACCACCAAAACTGGAAGAAAATCCCCCAAAACCATAGATCCACCCCAAAACCACCCTAAACCTACCTGATCTTCTCCAAAAACCACAATCCACTCCTATTTAACATAATGACAAACAAGAACCCAACAAAACCTAATGGAGACACCAAAACACGTCAAAAACACCCCAAACAAGAAAAGGATCACCACCAAAACTGGAAGAAAATCCCCCAAAACCATAGATCCACCCCAAAGACACCCTAAACATACCTGATGTTCTCCAAAAACCACAATTTACACTTTTCCAACACGATGACCAACGAGAACCCAACAGAACCCAACAGAGACCCCAAAAAACGTCAAAAACACCCCAAACAAGAACGGCATCACCCCCAAAACTGGAAGAAAGTCCCCCAAAACCATAGATCCACCCCAAAACCACCCTAAACCTTCCTGATGTTCTCCAAAACCCACAATCCACACCTATTTAACATAATGACAAACAAGAACCCAACAAAACCTAATGGAGACCCCAAAACACGTCAAAAACACCCCAAAAAATATCGGCATCACCCCCAAAACTGGAAGAAAATCCCCCAAAACCATAGATCCACCCCAAAGACACCCTAAACCTACCTGATTGTCTCCAAAACCCACAGTTTACCCTTTTCCACCATGATAACCAACGAGAACCCAACAAAACCCAACAGAGACCCCAAAAAACGTCAAAAACACCCCAAACAAGAACGGCATCACCCCCAAAACTGGAAGAAAATCCCCCAAAACCATAGATCCACCCCAAAGACACCCTAAACCTACCTGATGTTCTCCAAACCCCACAATTTACCCTTTTCCAACACGATGACCAACGAGAACCCAACAGAACCCAACAGAGACCCCAAAAAACGTCAAAAACACCCCAAACAAGAACGGCATCACCACCAAAACTGGAAGAAAATCCCCCAAAACCATAGATCCACCCCAAAACCACCCTAAACCTACCTGATCTTCTCCAAAACCCACAATCCACACCTATTTAACATAATGACAAACAAGAACCCAACAAAACCTAATGGAGACACCAAAACACGTCAAAAACACCCCAAACAAGAAAAGGATCACCACCAAAACTGGAAGAAAATCCCCCAAAACCATAGATCCACCCCAAAGACACCCTAAACCTACCTGATTTTCTCCAAAAACCACAATTTACCCTTTTCCACCATGATAACCAACGAGAACCCAACAAAACCCAACGGAGACCCCAAAAAACGTCAAAAACACCCCAAACAAGAAAAGGATCACCCCCAAAACTGGAAGAAAATCCCCCAAAACCATAGATCCACCCCAAAACCACCCTAAACCTACCTGATTTTCTCCAAAACCCACAATTTACCCTTTTCCACCATGATAACCAACGAGAACGCAACAAAACCCAACGGAGACCCCAAAAAACGTCAAAAACACCCCAAACAAGAACGGCATCACCACCAAAACTGGAAGAAAATCCCCCAAAACCATAGATCCACCCCAAAGACACCCTAAACCTACCTGACGTTCTCCAAAACCCACAATCCACACCTATTTAACATAATGACAAACAAGAACCCAACAAAACCTAATGGAGACACCAAAACACGTCAAAAACACCCCAAACAAGAACGGCATCACCACCAAAACTGGAAGAAAATCCCCCAAAACCATAGATCCACCCCAAAGACACCCTAAACCTACCTGATGTTCTCCAAAAACCACAATTTACCCTTTTCCAACACGATGACCAACGAGAACCCAACAGAACCCAACAGAGACCCCAAAAAACGTCAAAAACACACCAAACAAGAACGGCATCACCCCCAAAACTGGAAGAAAATCCCCCAAAACCATAGATCCACCCCAAAACCACCCTAAACCTACCTGATCTTCTCCAAAACCCACAATTTACCCTTTTCCACCATGATAACCAACGAGAACCCAACAAAACCCAACGGAGACCCCAAAAAACGTCAAAAACACCCCAAACAAGAATGGCATCACCCCCAAAACTGGAAGAAAATCCCCCAAAACCATAGATCCACCCCAAAACCACCCTAAACCTACCTGATCTTCTCCAAAAACCACAATCCACACCTATTTAACATAATGACAAACAAGAACCCAACAAAACCTAATGGAGACACCAAAACACGTCAAAAACACTCCAAACAAGAACGGCATCACCCCCAAAACTGGAAGAAAATCCCCCAAAACCATAGATCCACCCCAAAGACACCCTAAAACTACCTGATGTTCTCCAAAACCCACAATCCACTCCTATTTAACATAATGACAAACAAGAACCCAACAAAACCTAATGGAGACCCCAAAACACGTCAAAAACACCACAAAAAATATCGGCATCACCCCCAAAACTGGAAGAAAATCCCCCAAAACCATAGATCCACCCCAAAACCACCCTAAACCTACCTGATCTTCTCCAAAAACCACAATTTACCCTTTTACAACACGATGACCAACGAGAACCCAACAGAACCCAACAGAGACCCCAAAAAACGTCAAAAACACCCCAAACAAGAACGGCATCACCACCAAAACTGGAAGAAAATCCCCCAAAACCATACATCCACCCCAAAACCACCCTAAAACTACCTGATGTTCTCCAAAACCCACAATCCACTCCTATTTAACATAATGACAAACAAGAACCCAACAAAACCTAATGGAGGCACCAAAACACGTCAAAAAGACCCCAAACAAGTACGGCATCACCACCAAAACTGGAAGAAAATCCCCCAAAACCATAGATCCACCCCAAAGACACCCTAAAACTACCTGATGTTCTCCAAAACCAACAATCCACTCCTATTTAACATAATGACATACAAGAACCCAACAAAACCTAATGGAGACCCCAAAACACGTAAAAAACACCCCAAAAAATATCGGCATCACCCCCAAAACTGGAAGAAAATACGCCAAAACCATAGATCCACCCCAAAACCACCCTAAACCTACCTGATGTTCTCCAAAACCCACAATTTACCCTTTTCCACCATGATAACCAACGAGAACCCAACAAAACCCAACAGAGACCCCAAAAAACGTCAAAAACACCCCAAACAAGAACGGCATCACCCCCAAAACTGGAAGAAAATCCCCCAAAACCATAGATCCACCCCAAAACCACCCTAAACCTACCTGATCTTCTCCAAAAACCACAATTTACCCTTTTCCAACACGATGACCAACGAGAACCCAACAGAACCCAACAGAGACCCCAAAAAACGTCAAAAACACCCCAAACAAGAACGGCATCACCCCCAAAACTGGAAGAAAATCCCCCAAAACCATAGATCCACCCCAAAACCACCCTAAACCTACCTGATGTTCTCCAAAACCCACAATCCACTCCTATTTAACATAATGACAAACAAGAACCCAACAAAACCTAATGGAGACACCAAAACACGTCAAAAACACCCCAAACAAGAAAAGGATCACCACCAAAACTGGAAGAAAATCCCCCAAAACCATAGATCCACCCCAAAGACACCCTAAACCTACCTGATGTTCTCCAAAAACCACAATTTACACTTTTCCAACACGATGACCAACGAGAACCCAACAGAACCCAACAGAGACCCCAAAAAACGTCAAAAACACCCCAAACAAGAACGGCATCACCCCCAAAACTGGAAGAAAGTCCCCCAAAACCATAGATCCACCCCAAAACCACCCTAAACCTTCCTGATGTTCTCCAAAACCCACAATCCACACCTATTTAACATAATGACAAACAAGAACCCAACAAAACCTAATGGAGACCCCAAAACACGTCAAAAACACCCCAAAAAATATCGGCATCACCCCCAAAACTGGAAGAAAATCCCCCAAAACCATAGATCCACTCCAAAGACACCCTAAACCTACCTGATTTTCTCCAAAACCCACAGTTTACCCTTTTCCACCATGATAACCAACGAGAACCCAACAAAACCCAACAGAGACCCCAAAAAACGTCAAAAACACCCCAAACAAGAACGGCATCACCCCCAAAACTGGAAGAAAATACACCAAAACCATAGATCCACCCCAAAGACACCCTAAACCTACCTGATGTTCTCCAAAACCCACAATTTACCCTTTTCCAACACGATGACCAACGAGAACCCAACAGAACCCAACAGAGACCCCAAAAAACGTCAAAAACACCCCAAACAAGAACGGCATCACCACCAAAACTGGAAGAAAATCCCCCAAAACCATAGATCCACCCCAAAACCACCCTAAAACTACCTGATGTTCTCCAAAACCCACAATCCACTCCTATTTAACATAATGACAAACAAGAACCCAACAAAACCTAATGGAGACACCAAAACACGTCAAAAACACCCCAAAAAATATCGGCATCACCCCCAAAACTGGAAGAAAATCCCCCAAAACCATAGATCCACCCCAAAACCACCCTAAACCTACCTGATGTTCTCCAAATCCCACAATTTACCCTTTTCCAACACGATGACCAACGAGAACCCAACAGAACCCAACAGAGACCCCAAAAAACGTCAAAAACACCCCAAACAAGAACGGCATCACCCCCAAAACTGGAAGAAAATCCCCCAAAACCATAGATCCACCCCAAAGACACCCTAAACCTACCTGATGTTCTCCAAAAACCACAATTTACCCTTTTACAACACGATGACCAACGAGAACCCAACAGAACCCAACAGAGACCCCAAAAAACGTCAAAAACACCCCAAACAAGAACGGCATCACCACCAAAACTGGAAGAAAATCCCCCAAAACCATAGATCCACCCCAAAACCACCCTAAAACTACCTGATGTTCTCCAAAACCCACAATCCACTCCTATTTAACATAATGACAAACAAGAACCCAACAAAACCTAATGGAGACCCCAAAACACGTAAAAAACACCCCAAAAAATATCGGCATCACCCCCAAAACTGGAAGAAAATACGCCAAAACCATAGATCCACCCCAAAGACACCCTAAACCTACCTGATCTTCTCCAAAAACCACAATTTACCCTTTTCCACCATGATAACCAACGAGAACCCAACAAAACCCAACGGAGACCCCAAAAAACGTCAAAAACACCCCAAACAAGAACGGCATCACCCCCAAAACTGGAAGAAAATCCCCCAAAACCATAGATCCACCCCAAAGACACCCTAAAACTACCTGATGTTCTCCAAAACCCACAATCCACACCTATTTAACATAATGACAAACAAGAACCCAACAAAACCTAATGGAGACACCAAAACACGTCAAAAACACCCCAAACAAGAACGGCATCACCACCAAAACTGGAAGAAAATACACCATAACCATAGATCCACCCCAAAGACACCCTAAACCTACCTGATCTTCTCCAAAACCACAATTTACCCTTTTCCAACACGATGACCAACGAGAACCCAACAGAACCCAACAGAGACCCCAAAAAACGTCAAAAACACCCCAAACAAGAACGGCATCACCACCAAAACTGGAAGAAAATCCCCCAAAACCATAGATCCACCCCAAAACCACCCTAAAACTACCTGATGTTCTCCAAAACCCACAATCCACTCCTATTTAACATAATGAAGTAAGGAGAGGATCACTCCCCCAAACAGAAGAAAACCCAAATACCATGAATCCACGCGAAAAGTCCCCCTAAACCTACCTGAAGTTCTCCAAAACCCACAATTTACCCTTTTCCACCATGATGACCACGGAAAACCCAACGAAACCCAACGGAGACCCCGAAACACGTCAAAAACACACCAAGCAAGAACTAGACGTGAAGAAATGAAAAAACAAAAACAGGTCTTTTTGTTTTCTCACTCGTCCAAATCTCCTGTTGGGGGCGCTGGGCCGGTTAATGGAGTGATACGTGGATGATTGGTAGGTCCTAAACCCCCTGCAAGTCACTCTCCCTGTGGGCAACGAAGGGCTGTGGGAATTGCCACTAGTTAAATTCCCGGATGGGTCAGATAAAGTCGAAGACCAAGGACCAGAAAGGGAGCAACTTACCAGATATATTGTATATATATATGGTATAGGGGCCCCAGAAAATTAGAGTAAATTGAAAATGATCCATTACTATAAGATAGAATGACCAAAGGAACCCTTAAGACCCTATGTATTTTGATCCACGGAGGACGGGGTCTGTCAGGCTTTGAACATTAATAGTAGAATACCCGTGGATCCAGAAAAGAGCAAGCTGAAACATTGGAATTAGAAATTAGAGAGCAATTGATTAAGAACGAATATGTGCTACATTTGTGCCTGTGATGCACTTATATCACCAGATAACAGTAGCCTCTCCTATCCTGTTATCCTGCGACCCCGAGAACCAGATCAAAAACAACCTCACGGTTCGGACTTTAATCAAGGGGTCTGAGATAAGGAGAACTGTTCACAAAGGGACAGGTTAGGAATATGTATATGTATAGGAATGTTCATGTATATGTAACGCTTTACTAAAGCAATTTGCCACTTAAGGCGTGCATGACCTTTGTGGGACTACCCGCCCCGTGCTGCATGGAACTGAGTAAACATACCTACTTTACAATCTTACTTATCGTGGAGTCAGCTTTCTGTGAGTCATTTTGGTGAGCCAGGCAGGAGACAGTCTGCTCGGCTGCGGGATCGGCTGCGGCGCGGACGCCCCGAGGTGCACCCTGAGAGTTTTTGCTCGGAGGGGACTCCACTCTCAGCTGCTCACCGCAGGAGCAAAAATCTCCTGAAACTGCAGACAAACGGTACGTTTTCGGCTGCTGGAGGGATACTAACTGGAGTGTTAATAATTGTATGTGTTTTTATGTATGTATTTTGTGTTGACATTTTGTATGCTGTAATATTTGCATGTTGTAAGTATTTTGTGTCGAAAGTGTTTGTGTAAGTGTAAGGCTTTGCAACAAAGTGTTACAAGTCACTTCACGAAGAACACAGTCAGAGACAATACTTGTTTCGTTGGTTATCATTCTAAATTATATTCCTGTGGTATGAATGAGATGTGCTGGAGGCCTCCGTGTGCGACTGTGCTGTGTGAGTGAGACGCAGCGTTCTGCAAAGCGAGTGCAGAGTTCCGATCCGTTGTTCCGTACTCTCCGCAAGGGGAGTGGGCAGAGACGAACGAAGTGCTTGACAGACTGAAAAGAAGTGCTGTTTTGTCCAAGTTTGAGTGGTGGTGCCTACTATATGGGCCCGGTGTATCTTGTGTATCTTGTGTATCCTATTTTTGCTCTTAAATGTTTTGACTGTGACAAGAAAAAGGCAGGAGCATGATATGACATGCTTCCTGCAACATATGAGGCCCGCACAGGCCGAGACCTGGACTCGCTGAGACCTGAACAGGCCAAGAGACCGGAGCGGCACCGAGAGACTGGAGCGGCGCTGGGAGACACGAGACACTACGGAGGGAACTACCGCTGGACGGAGAGAGCCCTGAGAGACGCTGCAGAGACACGGACGGCTCTGAGAGACACAGAATAGACCGGACAGAAGCTGCAAAACGCGGGGAAATTGAAGTGATTGCGGAACATCCGAGATCGAGTTGCTACAGGAGACCAGAGGCGTCAGTGGACACCGGTAGCCGACCCTCACCGTGTGGCGAGTCGGCACAGAGCAGAGGAGCGGACATCAGGACCCTGCAGCCTGTCTGACGGAACCATGGAGGCAGCGGCAGCAGCGGCTGTGCTGCTTCACTCTAGCCTTCTTTTTATAAAAGGTTTATCTTGCAATGCAAAAAAGACTGTTAGTCCCCAGATCGGTGTTATAACTATTACTAATGACGACTTAGCGCTATTGCAGGGCACGAGTGCAGAGACGCAGACTACACTGCCAAATGACCACAAGCAGGTTCTTTCACTAGCCTAAGGTTGCATCTGGCACTACCTGCAGACGTATAGCAGACGTTACACTCTCTTTCCTAACTAGTAATCATGTGTCTCACCCATCTGTGGTGAATGGCCAGTGGCAAAAAGAAAAGGGAGGAGACAAAGGCAGAAACGGTACAAGGAGGATGCCACTGACACTAACAGCATGGGTAATAGGAGTAGTATAAGTGACACAGGTGCGGAGCGGTGGCCGGCGCTGCTGCTCTGTGGGGCTCTCTGCCTGCTGCTCGCCCTCGCCTGCCTGTGCACTGCCGCCGACGGTGTTAGAGTAAAATGTGAAGACTGCTCAGATGGCAGTTATGAGGGTGCTTATGTGAAGAAGATGTGTGCTGAATCTGACTTTGTGTGCAACAGTGGTCAGTGTGTGCCAAACAGATGGCAGTGTGATGGGGATCCGGATTGTGAAGATCGGTCTGACGAAAGTGCTGAGCTGTGTCATATGAGAACAGTGTCATGGAAATGTGATGTTGAAATAGACTGTGACAGTGGAGAAGATGAAGAGAATTGTGGCAATGTGACTTGTAGTGCATCAGAGTTCACATGCAGTAGTGGACAATGTATTTCCAAAAGCTTTGCCTGCAAAGGTCAGGGTGACTGCTCCGACCACTCGGATGAATCTTTGGAACACTGTGGCCGCCTGCCTGCACCTCCAGTGACGTGTTCTACGAGTGAGGTGCAGTGCGGCTCAGGTGAATGTATCTACAAGAAGAGGTGATGTGAAAGAGATTCGTATTGCAAGGATGGAAGTGATAAAATTAATTGCCCTTCCTGGACCAGTTCAGATGTGAAGATGGGAACTGTGTCCATGGGAGTAGGCAGTGCAGCGGTGTGAGAGACTGTCTGGAAGGCACTGATGAAGCAAACTGTAACAATTCAGTGCTCTGGACCTGGCAAATTCAAGTGTAGAAGTGGCGAATGCATAGATATCAATAAAGTGTGTAACCAGCAGAGGACTGCAAGGACTGGGGTGATGAGCCCCTGAAGGAATGCAACATAAACGACTGTTACTGTCCAGCTGAGTTTGAGTTTGTAAACAAGAGAAACTGTGGAGATATTGATGAATACCAAAACCCTGGTATCTGTAGTCAAATCTGTATCAACGTGAAAGGTGGCCACAAATGTGAATGTAGCCGTGGCTATCAGATGAGTCGTGCTACAGGAACCTGGAAAGGGCCTTGTCAGAAGATAAAAAAGAAAGTGTTTCAACAAGCAGCTACGAGAGGAAAGAATCACTGAACCCCCAATGTGAGGGACTGTACCTTGTTTTACTGACTACTGAAACAGCTGTGAGAACTGCAGAAAGGGACCCACGCATCCAGAATAAAAGGACCAGTAACTACTGAAACTTGGAGGGTTGAGTGCGCTCCTGGGAAACTGAAACTCAAGCTAAGGAAGAACTAATGTTCTGGCAATGAGTCTCTGCATGAATTAAGGATGCCAAGTAAAGGGGACAAGCCTAAAGGGAGCACTCTCAGCTGTTCACCGCAGGAGCAAAGATCTCCTGAAACTGCAGACAAATGGTTCGTTTTCGGCTGCTGGAGGGATACTAACTGGAGTGTTAATAATTGTATGTGTTTTTATGTGTGTATTTTGTGTTGAATCATAGAATCATAGAATCATAGAATATCCTTAGTTGGAAGGGACCCTTAAGGATCATCAAGTCCAACTCTTGACACCGCACAGGTCTACCCAAAAGTTCAGACCATTTGCCTAGGTTCACAGTCCAATCTCTTCTTAAATTCAGACAGGCTCGATGCAGTGACCACTTCCCTGGGGAGCCTGTTCCAGTGTGCAACCACCCTATGAAGAACCCCCTCCTGACGTCCAGCCTAAATTTCCCCTGCCTCAGCTTAACTCCGTTCCCGCGGGTCCTGTCACTAGTGTTGATGGAGAAAAGGTCTCCTGCCTCTCGACACCCCCTTACGAGGAAGTTGTAGACTGTGATGAGGTCTCCCCTCAGCCTCCTCTTCTCCAGGCTGAACAGGCCCAGTGACCTCAGCCGTTCCTCATACGTCTTCCCCTCAAGGCCTTTCACCATCTTCGCAGCCCTCCTCTGGACACTCTCCAACAGTTTCATGTCCTTTTTATACTGTGGTGCCCAGAACTGCACACAGTACTCGAGGTGAGGCCGCACCAGCGCAGAGTAGAGCGGGACAATCACCTCCCTTGACCTACTAGCGATGCCGTGCTTGATGCACCCCAGGACACCGTTGGCCCTCCTGGCTGCCAGGGCACACTGCTGGCTCATATTCAACTTGCTGTCTACCACGACCCCCAGATCCCTCTCTTCTAGGCTGCTCTCCAGCGTCTCCTCGCCCAGTCTGTACATGCAGCCAGGGTTTCCCCGTCCCAGGTGCAGGACCCGGCACTTGCTCTTATTGAACCTCATGCGGTTGGTGATCGCCCAGCTCTCCAACCTGTCCATATCCCTCTGTAAGGCCTTTACGCCCTCATTTGAGTCCACAACTCCTCCAAGTTTGGTGTCATCAGCAAACTTGCTCAAAATACCCTCTATTCCTACATCCAGATCGTTTATAAAAATATTGAAAAGTACCGGCCCTAAAATGGAGCCTTGAGGGACCCCACTGGTGACCGCCCGCCAGCGTGACGCAGCCCCATTTACCATAACCCTTTGGGCCCTGCCCGTTAGCCAATTGCTCACCCATCGTATGATGTTTTTATTTAGCTGTATGGTGGACATTTTGTCCAGTAAGATCCTATGGGAAACCGTGTCAAAAGCCTTGCTGAAGTCCAAAAAAATCACATCAGCTGGTTTCCCTTGGTCCACCATACGGGTGATCTTATCATAAAAGGAAATCAGGTTAGTTAGGCAGGACCTACCCTTCACAAACCCATGCTGGCTGGGACCACTGACTGCTTTGTCCCCCAGGTGCGCCTCAGCAAGTTCGAGAACCAACTTCTCCATGATTTTACCAGGCACTGACGTGAGACTGACAGGCCTGTAATTGCTAGGGTCTTCTTTCTGACCCTTCTTGAAAATCGGCACAGCATTTGCCAGCTTCCAGTCTACCGGGACCTCTCCAAATTCCCAGGGTCGTTTAAAAATAATTGAAAGAGGTTCCGCAATGACGTCCGCCAGCTCTTTCAGCACCCGGGGATGAATCCCATCCGGACCCATGGACTTGTAGGGATCCAGGTGGAGTAGCAAATCCCGCACACGTTCAGGGTCAGTTGGGAGTCCCAGTCATCCCCACCGTCCCGGCCCTCCAGCTCAGGGCACCCTGGGTCCCGAAGCCCATCATCGGCATTGAAGACAGAGGCAAAGAAGGCGTTAAGCGTCTCTGCTTTGCCTATGTCATCGTCTGTGAGGAGACCTTCCCTATCAAGGAGCGGCCCTATGTATTTTTTAGTTCTCCTTTTTCCATTTACATATCTAAAAAAACCCTTTTTATTTTCTCTCACAGACACAGCCAGCTTCAACTCTAGCTGTGCTTTGGCCACACGAACTTTCTCCCTACAAACACGAACAGCATCCCTCTATTCTTTCCATGACGCTTGGCCCTCCTTCCAGTAGCGAAACACTCTCTGTTTCCGCCTAATTTCCAATAGAACGTTCCTGGTCAGCCACGCCGGCCTCCTGCCCCGCCTGCCTGACTTGCGATATTTAGGAATTGCCTGATCTTGTGCTTCTAGGAGGCATCGCTTAAAGAGTGACCAGCACTGGTGGACATCGAGCCCTTCAAGAGCAGTTTCCCAGGGGACCTTGCTGACTAGTTCCCTGAGCAGCCTGAAGTCCGCTTTCCCCATATCTAGGGATGAGGTTTTGGTGGCACTTTTCCTTCTGTCACCATAAATTTTGAACTCAACCACTTCATGGTCGCTATGACCGAGGCGGCCACCAATCACCACATCTCCCACCAGACCCTCTCTGTTTTCTAGCAACAGGTCTAGGAGGGCACCTTTCCTAGGTGGCTCCGTTAGCACCTGCACCAAGAAGTTATCAATATGACATTTTGTATATTGTAATGTTTGCATATTCTAAGTATTTTGTGTCGAAAGTGTTTGTGTAAGTGTAAGGCTTTGCAACAAAGTGTTACAAGTCACTTCACGAAGAACACAGTCAGAGACAATACTTGTTTCGTTGGTTATCATTCTAAATTATATTCCTGTGGTATGAATGAGATGTGCTGGAGGCCTCCGTGTGCGACTGTGCTGTGTGAGTGAGACGCAGCGTTCTGCAAAGCGAGTGCAGAGTTCCGATCCGTTGTTCCGTACTCTCCGCAAGGGGAGTGGGCAGAGACGAACGAAGTGCTTGACAGACTGAAAAGAAGTGCTGTTTTGTCCAAGTTTGAGTGGTGGTGCCTACTATATGGGCCCGGTGTATCTTGTGTATCTTGTGTATCCTATTTTTGCTCTTAAATGTTTTGACTGTGACAAGAAAAAGGCAGGAGCATGATATGACATGCTTCCTGCAACATATGAGGCCCGCACAGGCCGAGACCTGGACTCGCTGAGACCTGAACAGGCCAAGAGACCGGAGCGGCACCGACAGACTGGAGCGGCGCTGGGAGACCCGAGACACTACGGAGGGAACTACCGCTGGACGGAGAGAGCCCTGAGAGACGCTGCAGAGACACGGACGGCTCTGAGAGACACAGAATAGACCGGACAGAAGCTGCAAAACGCGGGGAAATTGAAGTGATTGCGGAACATCCGAGATCGAGTTGCTCCAGGAGACCAGAGGCGTCAGTGGACACCGGTAGCCGACCCTCGCCGTGTGGCGAGTCGGCACAGAGCAGAGGAGCGGACATCAGGACCCTGCAGCCTGTCTGACGGAACCATGGAGGCAGCGGCAGCAGCGGCTGTGCTGCTTCACTCTAGCCTTCTTTTTATAAAAGGTTTATCTTGCAATGCAAAAAAGACTGTTAGTCCCCAGATCGGTGTTATAACTATTACTAATGACGACTTAGCGCTATTGCAGGGCACGAGTGCAGAGACGCAGACTACACTGCCAAATGACCACAAGCAGGTTCTTTCACTAGCCTAAGGTTGCATCTGGCACTACCTGCAGACGTATAGCAGACGTTACACTCTCTTTCCTAACTAGTAATCATGTGTCTCACCCATCTGTGGTGAATGGCCAGTGACAAAAAGAAAAGGGAGGAGACAAAGGCAGAAACGGTACAAGGAGGATGCCACTGACACTAACAGCATGGGTAATAGGAGTAGTATAAGTGACACAGGTGCGGAGCGGTGGCCGGCGCTGCTGCTCTGTGGGGCTCTCTGCCTGCTGCTCGCCCTCGCCTGCCTGTGCACTGCCGCCGACGGTGTTAGAGTAAAATGTGAAGACTGCTCAGATGGCAGTTATGAGAGTGCTTATGTGAAGAAGACGTGTGCTGAATCTGACTTTGTGTGCAACAGTGGTCAGTGTGTGCCAAACAGATGGCAGTGTGATGGGGATCCGGATTGTGAAGATCGGTCTGACGAAAGTGCTGAGCTGTGTCATATGAGAACAGTGTCATGGAAATGTGATGTTGAAATAGACTGTGACAGTGGAGAAGATGAAGAGAATTGTGGCAATGTGACTTGTAGTGCATCAGAGTTCACATGCAGTAGTGGACAATGTATTTCCAAAAGCTTTGCCTGCAAAGGTCAGGGTGACTGCTCCGACCACTCGGATGAATCTTTGGAACACTGTGGCCGCCTGCCTGCACCTCCAGTGACGTGTTCTACGAGTGAGGTGCAGTGCGGCTCAGGTGAATGTATCTACAAGAAGAGGTGATGTGAAAGAGATCCGTATTGCAAGGATGGAAGTGATAAAATTAATTGCCCTTCCTGGACCAGTTCAGATGTGAAGATGGGAACTGTGTCCATGGGAGTAGGCAGTGCAGCGGTGTGAGAGACTGTCTGGAAGGCACTGATGAAGCAAACTGTAACAATTCAGTGCTCTGGACCTGGCAAATTCAAGTGTAGAAGTGGCGAATGCATAGATATCAATAAAGTGTGTAACCAGCAGAGGACTGCAAGGACTGGGGTGATGAGCCCCTGAAGGAATGCAACATAAACGACTGTTACTGTCCAGCTGAGTTTGAGTTTGTAAACAAGAGAAACTGTGGAGATATTGATGAATACCAAAACCCTGGTATCTGTAGTCAAATCTGTATCAACGTGAAAGGTGGCCACAAATGAGAATGTAGCCGTGGCTATCAGATGAGTCGTGCTACAGGAACCTGGAAAGGGCTTTGTTTCAGTAGCCAGTAAAACAAGGTACAGTCCCTCACATTGGGGGTTCAGTGATTCTTTCCTCTCGTAGCTGCTTGTTGAAACACTTTCTTTTTTATCTTCTGACAAGGCCCTTTCCAGGTTCCTGTAGCACGACTCATCTGATAGCCACGGCTACATTCACATTTGTGGCCACCTTTCACGTTGATACAGATTTGACTACAGATACCAGGGTTTTGGTATTCATCAATATCTCCACAGTTTCTCTTGTTTACAAACTCAAACTCAGCTGGACAGTAACAGTCGTTTATGTTGCATTCCTTCAGGGGCTCATCACCCCAGTCCTTGCAGTCCTCTGCTGGTTACACACTTTATTGATATCTATGCATTCGCCACTTCTACACTTGAATTTGCCAGGTCCAGAGCACTGAATTGTTACAGTTTGCTTCATCAGTGCCTTCCAGACAGTCTCTCACACCGCTGCACTGCCTACTCCCATGGACACAGTTCCCATCTTCACATCTGAACTGGTCCAGGAAGGGCAATTAATTTTATCACTTCCATCCTTGCAATACGGATCTCTTTCACATCACCTCTTCTTGTAGATACATTCACCTGAGCCGCACTGCACCTCACTCGTAGAACACGTCACTGGAGGTGCAGGCAGGCGGCCACAGTGTTCCAAAGATTCATCCGAGTGGTCGGAGCAGTCACCCTGACCTTTGCAGGCAAAGCTTTTGGAAATACATTGTCCACTACTGCATGTGAACTCTGATGCACTACAAGTCACATTGCCACAATTCTCTTCATCTTCTCCACTGTCACAGTCTATTTCAACATCACATTTCCATGACACTGTTCTCATATGACACAGCTCAGCACTTTCGTCAGACCGATCTTCACAATCCGGATCCCCATCACACTGCCATCTGTTTGGCACACACTGACCACTGTTGCACACAAAGTCAGATTCAGCACACATCTTCTTCACATAAGCACCCTCATAACTGCCATCTGAGCAGTCTTCACATTTTACTCTAACACCGTCGGCGGCAGTGCACAGGCAGGCGAGGGCGAGCAGCAGGCAGAGAGCCCCACAGAGCAGCAGCGCCGGCCACCGCTCCGCACCTGTGTCACTTATACTACTCCTATTACCCATGCTGTTAGTGTCAGTGGCATCCTCCTTGTACCGTTTCTGCCTTTGTCTCCTCCCTTTTCTTTTTGCCACTGGCCATTCACCACAGATGGGTGAGACACATGATTACTAGTTAGGAAAGAGAGTGTAACGTCTGCTATACGTCTGCAGGTAGTGCCAGATGCAACCTTAGGCTAGTGAAAGAACCTGCTTGTGGTCATTTGGCAGTGTAGTCTGCGTCTCTGCACTCGTGCACTGCAATAGCGCTAAGTCGTCATTAGTAATAGTTATAACACCGATCTGGGGACTAACAGTCTTTTTTGCATTGCAAGATAAACCTTTTATAAAAAGAAGGCTAGAGTGAAGCAGCACAGCCGCTGCTGCCGCTGCCTCCATGGTTCCGTCAGACAGGCTGCAGGGTCCTGATGTCCGCTCCTCTGCTCTGTGCCGACTCGCCACACGGCGAGGGTCGGCTACCGGTGTCCACTGACGCCTCTGGTCTCCTGTAGCAACTCGATCTCGGATGTTCCGCAATCACTTCAATTTCCCCGCGTTTTGCAGCTTCTGTCCGGTCTATTCTGTGTCTCTCAGAGCCGTCCGTGTCTCTGCAGCGTCTCTCAGGGCTCTCTCCGTCCAGCGGTAGTTCCCTCCGTAGTGTCTCGGGTCTCCCAGCGCCGCTCCAGTCTGTCGGTGCCGCTCCGGTCTCTTGGCCTGTTCAGGTCTCAGCGAGTCCAGGTCTCGGCCTGTGCGGGCCTCATATGTTGCAGGAAGCATGTCATATCATGCTCCTGCCTTTTTCTTGTCACAGTCAAAACATTTAAGAGCAAAAATAGGATACACAAGATACACAAGATACACCGGGCCCATATAGTAGGCACCACCACTCAAACTTGGACAAAACAGCACTTCTTTTCAGTCTGTCAAGCACTTCGTTCGTCTCTGCCCACTCCCCTTGCGGAGAGTACGGAACAACGGATCGGAACTCTGCACTCGCTTTGCAGAACGCTGCGTCTCACTCACACAGCACAGTCGCACACGGAGGCCTCCAGCACATCTCATTCATACCACAGGAATATAATTTAGAATGATAACCAACGAAACAAGTATTGTCTCTGACTGTGTTCTTCGTGAAGTGACTTGTAACACTTTGTTGCAAAGCCTTACACTTACACAAACACTTTCGACACAAAATACTTACAACATGCAAATATTACAGCATACAAAATGTCAACACAAAATACATACATAAAAACACATACAATTATTAACACTCCAGTTAGTATCCCTCCAGCAGCCGAAAACGTACCGTTTGTCTGCAGTTTCAGGAGATTTTTGCTCCTGCGGTGAGCAGCTGAGAGTGGAGTCCCCTCCGAGCAAAAACTCTCAGGGTGCACCTCGGGGCGTCCGCGCCGCAGCCGATCCCGCAGCCGAGCAGACTGTCTCCTGCCTGGCTCACCAAAATGACTCACAGAAAGCTGACTCCACGATAAGTAAGATTGTAAAGTAGGTATGTTTACTCAGTTCCATGCAGCACGGGGCGGGTAGTCCCACAAAGGTCATGCACGCCTTAAGTGGCAAATTGCTTTAGTAAAGCGTTACATATACATGAACATTCCTATACATATACATATTCCTAACCTGTCCCTTTGTGAACAGTTCTCCTTATCTCAGACCCCTTGATTAAAGTCCGAACCGTGAGGTTGTTTTTGATCTGGTTCTCGGGGTCGCAGGATAACAGGATAGGAGAGGCTACTGTTATCTGGTGATATAAGTGCATCACAGGCACAAATGTAGCACATATTCGTTCTTAATCAATTGCTCTCTAATTTCTAATTCCAATGTTTCAGCTTGCTCTTTTCTGGATCCACGGGTATTCTACTATTAATGTTCAAAGCCTGACAGACCCCGTCCTCCGTGGATCAAAATACATAGGGTCTTAAGGGTTCCTTTGGTCATTCTATCTTATAGTAATGGATCATTTTCAATTTACTCTAATTTTCTGGGGCCCCTATACCATATATATATACAATATATCTGGTAAGTTGCTCCCTTTCTGGTCCTTGGTCTTCGACTTTATCTGACCCATCCGGGAATTTAACTAGTGGCAATTCCCACAGCCCTTCGTTGCCCACAGGGAGAGTGACTTGCAGGGGGTTTAGGACCTACCAATCATCCACGTATCACTCCATTAACCGGCCCAGCGCCCCCAACAGGAGATTTGGACGAGTGAGAAAACAAAAAGACCTGTTTTTGTTTTTTCATTTCTTCACGTCTAGTTCTTGCTTGGTGTGTTTTTGACGTGTTTCGGGGTCTCCGTTGGGTTTCGTTGGGTTTTCCGTGGTCATCATGGTGGAAAAGGGTAAATTGTGGGTTTTGGAGAACTTCAGGTAGGTTTAGGGGGACTTTTCGCGTGGATTCATGGTATTTGGGTTTTCTTCTGTTTGGGGGAGTGATCCTCTCCTTACTTCATTATGTTAAATAGGAGTGGATTGTGGGTTTTGGAGAACATCAGGTAGTTTTAGGGTGGTTTTGGGGTGGATCTATGGTTTTGGGGGATTTTCTTCCAGTTTTGGTGGTGATGCCGTTCTTGTTTGGGGTGTTTTTGACGTTTTTTGGGGTCTCTGTTGGGTTCTGTTGGGTTCTCGTTGGTCATCGTGTTGGAAAAGGGTAAATTGTGGTTTTGGAGAAGATCAGGTAGGTTTAGGGTGTCTTTGGGGTGGATGTATGGTTATGGTGTATTTTCTTCCAGTTTTGGTGGTGATGCCGTTCTTGTTTGGGGTGTTTTTTACGTGTTTTGGGGTCTCCATTAGGTTTTGTTGGGTTCTTGTTTGTCATTATGTTAAATAGGTGTGGATTGTGGGTTTTGGAGAACATCAGGTAGGTTTAGGGTGTCTTTGGGGTGGATCTATGGTTTTGGGGGATTTTCTTCCAGTTTTGGGGGTGATGCCGTTCTTGTTTGGGGTGTTTTTGACGTTTTTTGGGGTCTCCGTTGGGTTTTGTTGGGTTCTCGTTGGTTATCATGGTGGAAAAGGGTAAATTGTGGTTTTTGGAGAACATCAGGTAGGTTTAGGGTGGTTTTGGGGTGGATCTATGGTTTTGGCGTATTTTCTTCCAGTTTTGGGGGTGATGCCGATATTTTTTGGGGTGTTTTTTACGTGTTTTGGGGTCTCCATTAGGTTTTGTTGGGTTCTTGTTTGTCATTATGTTAAATAGGAGTGGATTGTGGTTTTTGGAGAACATCAGGTAGTTTTAGGGTGGTTTTGGGGTGGATCTATGGTTTTGGGGGATTTTCTTCCAGTTTTGGTGGTGATGCCGTTCTTGTTTGGGGTGTTTTTGACGTTTTTTGGGGTCTCTGTTGGGTTCTGTTGGGTTCTCGTTGGTCATCGTGTTGGAAAAGGGTAAATTGTGGTTTTTGGAGAACATCAGGTAGGTTTAGGGTGTCTTTGGGGTGGATCTATGGTTTTGGGGGATTTTCTTCCAGTTTTGGGGGTGATGCCGTTCTTGTTTGGGGTGTTTTTGACGTTTTTTGGGGTCTCTGTTGGGTTCTGTTGGGTTCTCGTTGGTCATCGTGTTGGAAAAGGGTAAATTGTGGGATTTGGAGAACATCAGGTAGGTTTAGGGTGGTTTTGGGGTGGATCTATGGTTTTGGGGGATTTTCTTCCAGTTTTGGGGGTGATGCCGATATTTTTTGGGGTGTTTTTTACGTGTTTTGGGGTCTCCATTAGGTTTTGTTGGGTTCTTGTTTGTCATTATGTTAAATAGGAGTGGATTGTGGTTTTTGGAGAACATCAGGTAGTTTTAGGGTGGTTTTGGGGTGGATGTATGGTTTTGGGGGATTTTCTTCCAGTTTTGGTGGTGATGCCGTTCTTGTTTGGGGTGTTTTTGACGTTTTTTGGGGTCTCTGTTGGGTTCTGTTGGGTTCTCGTTGGTCATCGTGTTGGAAAAGGGTAAATTGTGGGTTTTGGAGAACATCAGGTAGGTTTAGGGTGTCTTTGGGGTGGATCTATGGTTTTGGGGGATTTTCTTCCAGTTTTGGGGGTGATGCCGTTCTTGTTTGGGGTGTTTTTGACGTTTTTTGGGGTCTCTGTTGGGTTCTGTTGGGTTCTCGTTGGTTATCATGGTGGAAAAGGGTAAATTGTGGTTTTTGGAGAACATCAGGTAGGTTTAGGGTGCCTTTGGGGTGGATCTATGGTTTTGGGGGATTTTCTTCCAGTTTTGGTGGTGATGCCGTTCTTGTTTGGGGTGTTTTTGACGTTTTTTGGGGTCTCTGTTGGGTTCTGTTGGGTTCTCGTTGGTTATCATGGTGGAAAAGGGTAAATTGTGGGTTTTGGAGAACATCAGGTAGGTTTAGGGTGGTTTTGGGGTGGATCTATGGTTTTGGGGGATTTTCTTCCAGTTTTGGGGGTGATGCCGTTCTTGTTTGGGGTGTTTTTGACGTTTTTTTTGGTCTCTGTTGGGTTCTGTTGGGTTCTCGTTGGTCATCGTGTTGGAAAAGGGTAAATTGTGGTTTTTGGAGAACATCAGGTAGGTTTAGGGTGTCTTTGGGGTGGATCTATGGTTTTGGGGGATTTTCTTCCAGTTTTGGTGGTGATGCCGTTCTTGTTTGGGGTGTTTTTGACGTTTTTTGGGGTCTCTGTTGGGTTCTGTTGGGTTCTCGTTGGTCATCGTGTTGGAAAAGGGTAAATTGTGGTTTTTGGAGAACATCAGGTAGGTTTAGGGTGTCTTTGGGGTGGATCTATGGTTTTGGGGGATTTTCTTCCAGTTTTGGTGGTGATGCCGTTCTTGTTTGGGGTGTTTTTGACGTTTTTTGGGGTCTCTGTTGGGTTCTGTTGGGTTCTCGTTGGTCATCGTGTTGGAAAAGGGTAAATTGTGGTTTTTGGAGAACATCAGGTAGGTTTAGGGTGTCTTTGGGGTGGATCTATGGTTTTGGGGGATTTTCTTCCAGGTTTGGGGGCGATGCCTTTCTTGTTTGGGGTGTTTTTGACGTTTTTTGGGGTCTCCGTTTGGTTTTGTTGGGTTCTCGTTGGTTATCATGGTGGAAAAGGGTAAATTGTGGGTTTTGGAGAAAATCAGGTAGGTTTAGGGTGGTTTTGGGGTGGATCTATGGTTTTGGCGTATTTTCTTCCAGTTTTGGGGGTGATGCCGATATTTTTTGGGGTGTTTTTGACGTGTTTTGGGGTCTCCATTAGGTTTTGTTGGGTTCTTGTTTGTCATTATGTTAAATAGGGGTGGATTGTGGGTTTTGGAGAAAATCAGGTAGGTTTAGGGTGGTTTTGGGGTGGATCTATGGTTTTGGGGGACTTTCTTCCAGTTTTGGGGGTGATGCCGTTCTTGTTTGGGGTGTTTTTGACGTTTTTTGGGGTCTCTGTTGGGTTCTGTTGGGTTCTCGTTGGTCATCGTGTTGGAAAAGTGTAAATTGTGGTTTTGGAGAACATCAGGTAGGTTTAGGGTGTCTTTGGGGTGGATCTATGGTTTTGGGGGATTTTCTTCCAGTTTTGGTGGTGATGCCGTTCTTGTTTGGGGTGTTTTTGACGTTTTTTGGGGTCTCTGTTGGGTTCTGTTGGGTTCTCGTTGGTTATCATGGTGGAAAAGGGTAAATTGTGGTTTTTGGAGAACATCAGGTAGGTTTAGGGTGCCTTTGGGGTGGATCTATGGTTTTGGGGGATTTTCTTCCAGTTTTGGTGGTGATGCCGTTCTTGTTTGGGGTGTTTTTGACGTTTTTTGGGGTCTCTGTTGGGTTCTGTTGGGTTCTCGTTGGTTATCATGGTGGAAAAGGGTAAATTGTGGTTTTTGGAGAAGATCAGGTAGGTTTAGGGTGGTTTTGGGGTGGATCTATGGTTTTGGGGGATTTTCTTCCAGTTTTGGGGGTGATGCCGATATTTTTTGGGGTGTTTTTGACGTGTTTTGGGGTCTCCATTAGGTTTTGTTGGGTTCTTGTTTGTCATTATGTTAAATAGGAGTGGATTGTGGGTTTTGGAGAAGATCAGGTAGTTTTAGGGTGTCTTTGGGGTGGATCTATGGTTTTGGGGGATTTTCTTCCAGTTTTGGTGGTGATGCCGTTCTTGTTTGGGGTGTTTTTGACGTGTTTTGGTGTGTCCATTAGGTTTTGTTGGGTTCTTGTTTGTCATTATGTTAAATAGGGGTGGATTGTGGGTTTTGGAGAAAATCAGGTAGGTTTAGGGTGGTTTTGGGGTGGATCTATGGTTTTGGGGGATTTTCTTCCAGTTTTGGTGGTGATGCCGTTCTTGTTTGGGGTGTTTTTGACGTTTTTTGGGGTCTCTGTTGGGTTCTGTTGGGTTCTCGTTGGTCATCGTGTTGGAAAAGTGTAAATTGTGGTTTTGGAGAACATCAGGTAGGTTTAGGGTGTCTTTGGGGTGGATCTATGGTTTTGGGGGATTTTCTTCCAGTTTTGGTGGTGATGCCGTTCTTGTTTGGGGTGTTTTTGACGTTTTTTGGGGTCTCTGTTGGGTTCTGTTGGGTTCTCGTTGGTTATCATGGTGGAAAAGGGTAAATTGTGGTTTTGGAGAACATCAGGTAGGTTTAGGGTGGTTTTGGGGTGGATCTATGGTTTTGGGGGATTTTCTTCCAGTTTTGGTGGTGATGCCGTTCTTGTTTGGGGTGTTTTTGACGTTTTTTGGGGTCTCTGTTGGGTTCTGTTGGGTTCTCGTTGGTTATCATGGTGGAAAAGGGTAAATTGTGGGTTTTGGAGAACATCAGGTAGGTTTAGGGTGGTTTTGGGGTGGATCTATGGTTTTGTGGGATTTTCTTCCAGTTTTGGGGGTGATGCCGATATTTTTTGGGGTGTTTTTTACGTGTTTTGGGGTCTCCATTAGGTTTTGTTGGGTTCTTGTTTGTCATTATGTTAAATAGGAGTGGATTGTGGGTTTTGGAGAACATCAGGTAGTTTTAGGGTGTCTTTGGGGTGGATCTATGGTTTTGGGGGATTTTCTTCCAGTTTTGGGGGTGATGCCGTTCTTGTTTGGGGTGTTTTTGACGTTTTTTGGGGTCTCTGTTGGGTTCTGTTGGTTTCTCGTTGGTCATCGTGTTGGAAAAGGGTAAATTGTGGGTTTTGGAGAAGATCAGGTAGGTTTAGGGTGTCTTTGGGGTGGATCTATGGTTTTGGGGGATTTTCTTCCAGTTTTGGTGGTGATGCCGTTCTTGTTTGGGGTGTTTTTGACGTTTTTTGGGGTCTCTGTTGGGTTCTGTTGGGTTCTCGTTGGTTATCATGGTGAAAAAGGGTAAATTGTGGGTTTTGGAGAAAATCAGGTAGGTTTAGGGTGTCTTTGGGGTGGATCTATGGTTTTGTGGGATTTTCTTCCAGTTTTGGGGGTGATGCCGTTCTTGTTTGGGGTGTTTTTGACGTTTTTTGGGGTCTCTGTTGGGTTTTGTTGGGTTCTCGTTGGTTATCATGGTGGAAAAGGGTAAATTGTGGGTTTTGGAGAACATCAGGTAGGTTTAGGGTGTCTTTGGGGTGGATCTATGGTTTTGGGGGATTTTCTTCCAGTTTTGGGGGCGATGCCGTTCTTGTTTGGGGTGTTTTTGACGTTTTTTGGGGTCTCCGTTTGGTTTTGTTGGGTTCTCGTTGGTTATCATGGTGGAAAAGGGTAAATTGTGGGTTTTGGAGAACATCAGGTAGGTTTAGGGTGTCTTTGGGGTGGATCTATGGTTTTGGGGGATTTTCTTCCAGTTTTGGGGGTGATGCCGATATTTTTTGGGGTGTTTTTTACGTGTTTTGGGGTCTCCATTAGGTTTTGTTGGGTTCTTGTTTGTCATTATGTTAAATAGGAGTGGATTGCGGGTTTGGAGAACATCAGGTAGGTTTAGGGTGGTTTTGGAGTGGATCTATGGTTCTGGGGGATTTTCTTCCAGTTTTGGTGGTGATGCCATTCTTGTTTGGGGTGTTTTTGACGTTTTTTGGGGTCTCTGTTGGGTTTTGTTGGGTTCTCGTTGGTTATCATGGTGGAAAAGGGTAAATTGTGGGTTTTGGAGAACATCAGGTAGGTTTAGGGTGTCTTTGGGGTGGATCTATGGTTTTGGGGGATTTTCTTCCAGTTTTGGTGGTGATGCCGTTCTTGTTTGGGGTGTTTTTGACGTGTTTTGGTGTCTCCATTAGGTTTTGTTGGGTTCTTGTTTGTCATTATGTTAAATAGGAGTGGATTGTGGTTTTTGGAGAAGATCAGGTAGGTTTAGGGTGGTTTTGGGGTGGATCTATGGTTTTGGGGGATTTTCTTCCAGTTTTGGTGGTGATGCCGTTCTTGTTTGGGGTGTTTTTGACGTTTTTTGGGGTCTCTGTTGGGTTCTGTTGGGTTCTCGTTGGTCATCGTGTTGGAAAAGGGTAAATTGTTGTTTTGGAGAACATCAGGTAGGTTTAGGGTGTCTTTGGGGTGGATCTATGGTTTTGGGGGATTTTCTTCCAGTTTTGGTGGTGATGCCGTTCTTGTTTGGGGTGTTTTTGACGTTTTTTGGGGTCTCTGTTGGGTTCTGTTGGGTTCTCGTTGGTCATCGTGTTGGAAAAGGGTAAATTGTGGTTTTGGAGAACATCAGGTAGGTTTCGGGTGGTTTTGGGGTGGATCTATGGTTTTGGCGTATTTTCTTCCAGTTTTGGGGGTGATGCCGATATTTTTTGGGGTGTTTTTTACGTGTTTTGGGGTCTCCATTAGGTTTTGTTGGGTTCTTGTTTGTCATTATGTTAAATAGGTGTGGATTGTGGTTTTTGGAGAAGATCAGGTAGGTTTAGGGTGGTTTTGGGGTGGATCTATGGTTTTGGGGGATTTTCTTCCAGTTTTGGGGGTGATGCCGTTCTTGTTTGGGGTGTTTTTGACGTTTTTTGGGGTCTCTGTTGGGTTCTGTTGGGTTCTCGTTGGTCATCGTGTTGGAAAAGGGTAAATTGTTGTTTTGGAGAACATCAGGTAGGTTTAGGGTGTCTTTGGGGTGGATCTATGGTTTTGGGGGATTTTCTTCCAGTTTTGGTGGTGATGCCGTTCTTGTTTGGGGTGTTTTTGACGTGTTTTGGTGTGTCCATTAGGTTTTGTTGGGTTCTTGTTTGTCATTATGTTAAATAGGGGTGGATTGTGGGTTTTGGAGAAAATCAGGTAGGTTTAGGGTGGTTTTGGGGTGGATCTATGGTTTTGGGGGATTTTCTTCCAGTTTTGGTGGTGATGCCGTTCTTGTTTGGGGTGTTTTTGACGTTTTTTGGGGTCTCTGTTGGGTTCTGTTGGGTTCTCGTTGGTCATCGTGTTGGAAAAGTGTAAATTGTGGTTTTGGAGAACATCAGGTAGGTTTAGGGTGTCTTTGGGGTGGATCTATGGTTTTGGGGGATTTTCTTCCAGTTTTGGTGGTGATGCCGTTCTTGTTTGGGGTGTTTTTGACGTTTTTTGGGGTCTCTGTTGGGTTCTGTTGGGTTCTCGTTGGTTATCATGGTGGAAAAGGGTAAATTGTGGTTTTGGAGAACATCAGGTAGGTTTAGGGTGCCTTTGGGGTGGATCTATGGTTTTGGGGGATTTTCTTCCAGTTTTGGTGGTGATGCCGTTCTTGTTTGGGGTGTTTTTGACGTTTTTTGGGGTCTCTGTTGGGTTCTGTTGGGTTCTCGTTGGTTATCATGGTGGAAAAGGGTAAATTGTGGGTTTTGGAGAACATCAGGTAGGTTTAGGGTGGTTTTGGGGTGGATCTATGGTTTTGGCGTATTTTCTTCCAGTTTTGGGGGTGATGCCGATATTTTTTGGGGTGTTTTTTACGTGTTTTGGGGTCTCCATTAGGTTTTGTTGGGTTCTTGTTTGTCATTATGTTAAATAGGAGTGGATTGTGGGTTTTGGAGAACATCAGGTAGTTTTAGGGTGGTTTTGGGGTGGATCTATGGTTTTGGGGGATTTTCTTCCAGTTTTGGTGGTGATGCCGTTCTTGTTTGGGGTGTTTTTGACGTTTTTTGGGGTCTCTGTTGGGTTCTGTTGGTTTCTCGTTGGTCATCGTGTTGGAAAAGGGTAAATTGTGGGTTTTGGAGAAGATCAGGTAGGTTTAGGGTGTCTTTGGGGTGGATCTATGGTTTTGGGGGATTTTCTTCCAGTTTTGGTGGTGATGCCGTTCTTGTTTGGGGTGTTTTTGACGTTTTTTGTTTTTTGGGGTCTCTGTTGGGTTCTGTTGGGTTCTCGTTGGTTATCATGGTGAAAAAGGGTAAATTGTGGGTTTTGGAGAAAATCAGGTAGGTTTAGGGTGTCTTTGGGGTGGATCTATGGTTTTGTGGGATTTTCTTCCAGTTTTGGGGGTGATGCCGTTCTTGTTTGGGGTGTTTTTGACGTTTTTTGGGGTCTCTGTTGGGTTTTGTTGGGTTCTCGTTGGTTATCATGGTGGAAAAGGGTAAATTGTGGGTTTTGGAGAACATCAGGTAGGTTTAGGGTGTCTTTGGGGTGGATCTATGGTTTTGGGGGATTTTCTTCCAGTTTTGGGGGCGATGCCGTTCTTGTTTGGGGTGTTTTTGACGTTTTTTGGGGTCTCCGTTTGGTTTTGTTGGGTTCTCGTTGGTTATCATGGTGGAAAAGGGTAAATTGTGGGTTTTGGAGAACATCAGGTAGGTTTAGGGTGTCTTTGGGGTGGATCTATGGTTTTGGGGGATTTTCTTCCAGTTTTGGGGGTGATGCCGATATTTTTTGGGGTGTTTTTTACGTGTTTTGGGGTCTCCATTAGGTTTTGTTGGGTTCTTGTTTGTCATTATGTTAAATAGGAGTGGATTGCGGGTTTGGAGAACATCAGGTAGGTTTAGGGTGGTTTTGGAGTGGATCTATGGTTCTGGGGATTTTCTTCCAGTTTTGGTGGTGATGCCATTCTTGTTTGGGGTGTTTTTGACGTTTTTTGGGGTCTCTGTTGGGTTTTGTTGGGTTCTCGTTGGTTATCATGGTGGAAAAGGGTAAATTGTGGGTTTTGGAGAAAATCAGGTAGGTTTAGGGTGTCTTTGGGGTGGATCTATGGTTTTGGGGGATTTTCTTCCAGTTTTGGTGGTGATGCCGTTCTTGTTTGGGGTGTTTTTGACGTGTTTTGGTGTCTCCATTAGGTTTTGTTGGGTTCTTGTTTGTCATTATGTTAAATAGGTGTGGATTGTGGTTTTTGGAGAAGATCAGGTAGGTTTAGGGTGGTTTTGGGGTGGATCTATGGTTTTGGGGGATTTTCTTCCAGTTTTGGTGGTGATGCCGTTCTTGTTTGGGGTGTTTTTGACGTTTTTTGGGGTCTCTGTTGGGTTCTGTTGGGTTCTCGTTGGTCATCGTGTTGGAAAAGGGTAAATTGTTGTTTTGGAGAACATCAGGTAGGTTTAGGGTGTCTTTGGGGTGGATCTATGGTTTTGGGGGATTTTCTTCCAGTTTTGGTGGTGATGCCGTTCTTGTTTGGGTGTTTTTGACGTTTTTTGGGGTCTCTGTTGGGTTCTGTTGGGTTCTCGTTGGTCATCGTGTTGGAAAAGGGTAAATTGTGGTTTTGGAGAACATCAGGTAGGTTTAGGGTGGTTTTGGGGTGGATCTATGGTTTTGGGGGATTTTCTTCCAGTTTTGGGGGTGATGCCGATATTTTTTGGGGTGTTTTTTACGTGTTTTGGGGTCTCCATTAGGTTTTGTTGGGTTCTTGTTTGTCATTATGTTAAATAGGAATGGATTGTGGTTTTTGGAGAACATCAGGTAGGTTTAGGGTGGTTTTGGGGTGGATCTATGGTTTTGGGGGATTTTCTTCCAGTTTTGGGGGTGATGCCGTTCTTGTTTGGGGTGTTTTTGACGTTTTTGGGGTCTCTGTTGGGTTCTGTTGGGTTCTCGTTGGTCATCGTGTTGGAAAAGGGTAAATTGTGGTTTTTGGAGAACATCAGGTAGGTTTAGGGTGTCTTTGGGGTGGATCTATGGTTTTGGGGGATTTTCTTCCAGTTTTGGTGGTGATGCCGTTCTTGTTTGGGGTGTTTTTGACGTGTTTTGGTGTCTCCATTAGGTTTTGTTGGGTTCTTGTTTGTCATTATGTTAAATAGGTGTGGATTGTGGTTTTGGAGAACATCAGGTAGGTTTAGGGTGGTTTTGGGGTGGATCTATGGTTTTGGGGGATTTTCTTCCAGTTTTGGTGGTGATGCCGTTCTTGTTTGGGGTGTTTTTGACGTTTTTTGGGGTCTCTGTTGGGTTCTGTTGGGTTCTCGTTGGTCATCGTGTTGGAAAAGGGTAAATTGTTGTTTTGGAGAACATCAGGTAGGTTTAGGGTGTCTTTGGGTGGATCTATGGTTTTGGGGGATTTTCTTCCAGTTTTGGTGGTGATGCCGTTCTTGTTTGGGGTGTTTTTGACGTTTTTTGGGGTCTCTGTTGGGTTCTGTTGGGTTCTCGTTGGTCATCGTGTTGGAAAAGGGTAAATTGTGGTTTTGGAGAACATCAGGTAGGTTTAGGGTGGTTTTGGGGTGGATCTATGGTTTTGGGGGATTTTCTTCCAGTTTTGGGGGTGATGCCGATATTTTTTGGGTGTTTTTTACGTGTTTTGGGGTCTCCATTAGGTTTTGTTGGGTTCTTGTTTGTCATTATGTTAAATAGGAATGGATTGTGGTTTTTGGAGAACATCAGGTAGGTTTAGGGTGGTTTTGGGGTGGATCTATGGTTTTGGGGGATTTTCTTCCAGTTTTGGTGGTGATGCCGTTCTTGTTTGGGGTGTTTTTGACGTTTTTTGGGGTCTCTGTTGGGTTCTGTTGGGTTCTCGTTGGTCATCGTGTTGTAAAAGGGTAAATTGTGGTTTTGGAGAACATCAGGTAGGTTTAGGGTGTCTTTGGGGTGGATCTATGGTTTTGGGGGATTTTCTTCCAGTTTTGGTGGTGATGCCGTTCTTGTTTGGGGTGTTTTTGACGTGTTTTGGTGTCTCCATTAGGTTTTGTTGGGTTCTTGTTTGTCATTATGTTAAATAGGTGTGGATTGTGGTTTTTGGAGAAGATCAGGTAGGTTTAGGGTGGTTTTGGGGTGGATCTATGGTTTTGGGGGATTTTCTTCCAGTTTTGGTGGTGATGCCGTTCTTGTTTGGGGTGTTTTTGACGTTTTTTGGGGTCTCTGTTGGGTTCTGTTGGGTTCTCGTTGGTCATCGTGTTGGAAAAGGGTAAATTGTTGTTTTGGAGAACATCAGGTAGGTTGAGGGTGTCTTTGGGGTGGATCTATGGTTTTGGGGGATTTTCTTCCAGTTTTGGTGGTGATGCCGTTCTTGTTTTGGGGTGTTTTTGACGTTTTTTGGGGTCTCTGTTGGGTTCTGTTGGGTTCTCGTTGGTCATCGTGTTGGAAAAGGGTAAATTGTGGTTTTGGAGAACATCAGGTAGGTTTAGGGTGGTTTTGGGGTGGATCTATGGTTTTGGGGGATTTTCTTCCAGTTTTGGGGGTGATGCCGATATTTTTTGGGGTGTTTTTTTACGTGTTTTGGGGTCTCCATTAGGTTTTGTTGGGTTCTTGTTTGTCTTTATGTTAAATAGGAGTGGATTGTGGGTTTTGGAGAACATCAGGTAGGTTTAGGGTGGTTTTGGAGTGGATCTATGGTTTTGGGGGATTTTCTTCCAGTTTTGGTGGTGATGCCGTTCTTGTTTGGGGTGTTTTTGACGTTTTTTGGGGTCTCTGTTGGGTTCTGTTGGTTTCTCGTTGGTCATCGTGTTGGAAAAGGGTAAATTGTGGGTTTTGGAGAAGATCAGGTAGGTTTAGGGTGTCTTTGGGGTGGATCTATGGTTTTGGGGGATTTTCTTCCAGTTTTGGTGGTGATGCCGTTCTTGTTTGGGGTGTTTTTGACGTTTTTTTGGGGTCTCTGTTGGGTTCTGTTGGGTTCTCGTTGGTCATCGTGTTGGAAAAGGGTAAATTGTGGTTTTGGAGAACATCAGGTAGGTTTAGGGTGGTTTTGGGGTGGATCTATGGTTTTGGGGATTTCTTCCAGTTTTGGGGGTGATGCCGATATTTTTTGGGGTGTTTTTTACGTGTTTTGGGGTCTCCATTAGGTTTTGTTGGGTTCTTGTTTGTCATTATGTTAAATAGGAATGGATTGTGGTTTTTGGAGAACATCAGGTAGGTTTAGGGTGGTTTTGGGGTGGATCTATGGTTTTGGGGGATTTTCTTCCAGTTTTGGGGGTGATGCCGTTCTTGTTTGGGGTGTTTTTGACGTTTTTTGGGGTCTCTGTTGGGTTCTGTTGGGTTCTCGTTGGTCATCGTGTTGGAAAAGGGTAAATTGTGGTTTTTGGAGAACATCAGGTAGGTTTAGGGTGTCTTTGGGGTGGATCTATGGTTTTGGGGGATTTTCTTCCAGTTTTGGTGGTGATGCCGTTCTTGTTTGGGGTGTTTTTGACGTGTTTTGGTGTCTCCATTAGGTTTTGTTGGGTTCTTGTTTGTCATTATGTTAAATAGGTGTGGATTGTGGTTTTTGGAGAAGATCAGGTAGGTTTAGGGTGGTTTTGGGGTGGATCTATGGTTTTGGGGGATTTTCTTCCAGTTTTGGTGGTGATGCCGTTCTTGTTTGGGGTGTTTTTGACGTTTTTTGGGGTCTCGTTGGGTTCTGTTGGGTTCTCGTTGGGTCATCGTGTTGGAAAAGGGTAAATTGTTGTTTTGGAGAACATCAGGTAGGTTTAGGGTGTCTTTGGGGTGGATCTATGGTTTTGGGGGATTTTCTTCCAGTTTTGGTGGTGATGCCGTTCTTGTTTGGGGTGTTTTTGACGTTTTTTGGGGTCTCTGTTGGGTTCTGTTGGGTTCTCGTTGGTCATCGTGTTGGAAAAGGGTAAATTGTGGTTTTGGAGAACATCAGGTAGGTTTAGGGTGGTTTTGGGGTGGATCTATGGTTTTGGGGGATTTTCTTCCAGTTTTGGGGGTGATGCCGATATTTTTTGGGGTGTTTTTTACGTGTTTTGGGGTCTCCATTAGGTTTTGTTGGGTTCTTGTTTGTCATTATGTTAAATAGGAATGGAATGTGGTTTTTGGAGAACATCAGGTAGGTTTAGGGTGGTTTTGGGGTGGATCTATGGTTTTGGCGTATTTTCTTCCAGTTTTGGGGGTGATGCCGTTCTTGTTTGGGGTGTTTTTGACGTTTTTTGGGGTCTCTGTTGGGTTCTGTTGGGTTCTCGTTGGTCATCGTGTTGTAAAAGGGTAAATTGTGGTTTTTGGAGAACATCAGGTAGGTTTAGGGTGTCTTTGGGGTGGATCTATGGTTTTGGGGGATTTTCTTCCAGTTTTGGTGGTGATGCCGTTCTTGTTTGGGGTGTTTTTGACGTGTTTTGGTGTCTCCATTAGGTTTTGTTGGGTTCTTGTTTGTCATTATGTTAAATAGGTGTGGATTGTGGTTTTTGGAGAAGATCAGGTAGGTTTAGGGTGGTTTTGGGGTGGATCTATGGTTTTTGGGGGATTTTCTTCCAGTTTTGGTGGTGATGCCGTTCTTGTTTGGGGTGTTTTTGACGTTTTTTGGGGTCTCTGTTGGGTTCTGTTGGGGTTCTCGTTGGTCATCGTGTTGGAAAAGGGTAAATTGTTGTTTTGGAGAACATCAGGTAGGTTTAGGGTGTCTTTGGGGTGGATCTATGGTTTGGGGGATTTTCTTCCAGTTTTGGTGGTGATGCCGTTCTTGTTTGGGGTGGTTTTTGACGTTTTTTGGGGTCTCTGTTGGGTTCTGTTGGGTTCTCGTTGGTCATCGTGTTGGAAAAGGGTAAATTGTGGTTTTGGAGAACATCAGGTAGGTTTAGGGTGGTTTTGGGGTGGATCTATGGTTTTGGGGGATTTTCTTCCAGTTTTTGGGGGTGATGCCGATATTTTTTGGGGTGTTTTTTACGTGTTTTGGGGTCTCCATTAGGTTTTGTTGGGTTCTTGTTTGTCTTTATGTTAAATAGGAGTGGATTGTGGGTTTTGGAGAACATCAGGTAGGTTTAGGGTGGTTTTGGAGTGGATCTATGGTTTTGGGGGATTTTCTTCCAGTTTTGGTGGTGATGCCGTTCTTGTTTGGGGTGTTTTTGACGTTTTTTGGGTCTCTGTTGGGTTCTGTTGGTTTCTCGTTGGTCATCGTGTTGGAAAAGGGTAAATTGTGGGTTTTGGAGAAGATCAGGTAGGTTTAGGGTGTCTTTGGGGTGGATCTATGGTTTTGGGGGATTTTCTTCCAGTTTTGTGGTGATGCCGTTCTTGTTTGGGGTGTTTTTGACGTTTTTTGGGGTCTCTGTTGGGTTCTGTTGGGTTCTCGTTGGTTATCATGGTGAAAAAGGGTAAATTGTGGGTTTTGGAGAAAATCAGGTAGGTTTAGGGTGTCTTTGGGGTGGATCTATGGTTTTGTGGGATTTTCTTCCAGTTTTGGGGGTGATGCCGTTCTTGTTTGGGGTGTTTTTGACGTTTTTTGGGGTCTCTGTTGGGTTTTGTTGGGTTCTCGTTGGTTATCATGGTGGAAAAGGGTAAATTGTGGGTTTTGGAGAACATCAGGTAGGTTTAGGGTGTCTTTGGGGTGGATCTATGGTTTTGGGGGATTTTCTTCCAGTTTTGGGGGCGATGCCGTTCTTGTTTGGGGTGTTTTTGACGTTTTTTGGGGTCTCCGTTTGGTTTTGTTGGGTTCTCGTTGGTTATCATGGTGGAAAAGGGTAAATTGTGGGTTTTGGAGAACATCAGGTAGGGTTTAGGGTGTCTTTGGGGTGGATCTATGGTTTTGGGGGATTTTCTTCCAGTTTTGGGGGTGATGCCGATATTTTTTGGGGTGTTTTTTACGTGTTTTGGGGTCTCCATTAGGTTTTGTTGGGTTCTTGTTTGTCATTATGTTAAATAGGAGTGGATTGCGGGTTTGGAGAACATCAGGTAGGTTTAGGGTGGTTTTGGAGTGGATCTATGGTTCTGGGGGATTTTCTTCCAGTTTTTGGTGGTGATGCCATTCTTGTTTGGGGTGTTTTTGACGTTTTTTGGGGTCTCTGTTGGGTTTTGTTGGGTTCTCGTTGGTTATCATGGTGGAAAAGGGTAAATTGTGGGTTTTGGAGAAAATCAGGTAGGTTTAGGGTGTCTTTGGGGTGGATCTATGGTTTTGGGGGATTTTCTTCCAGTTTTGGTGGTGATGCCGTTCTTGTTTGGGGTGTTTTTGACGTGTTTTGGTGTCTCCATTAGGTTTTGTTGGGTTCTTGTTTGTCATTATGTTAAATAGGTGTGGATGTGGGTTTTTGGAGAAGATCAGGTAGGTTTAGGGTGGTTTTGGGGTGGATCTATGGTTTTGGGGGATTTTCTTCCAGTTTTGGTGGTGATGCCGTTCTTGTTTGGGGTGTTTTTGACGTTTTTTGGGGTCTCTGTTGGGTTCTGTTGGGTTCTCGTTGGTCATCGTGTTGGAAAAGGGTAAATTGTTGTTTTGGAGAACATCAGGTAGGTTTAGGGTGTCTTTGGGGTGGATCTATGGTTTTGGGGGATTTTCTTCCAGTTTGGTGGTGATGCCGTTCTTGTTTGGGGTGTTTTTGACGTTTTTTGGGGTCTCTGTTGGGTTCTGTTGGGTTCTCGTTGGTCATCGTGTGGAAAAGGGTAAATTGTGGTTTTGGAGAACATCAGGTAGGTTTAGGGTGGTTTTGGGTGGATCTATGGTTTTGGGGGATTTTCTTCCAGTTTTGGGGGTGATGCCGATATTTTTTGGGGTGTTTTTTACGTGTTTTGGGTCTCCATTAGGTTTTGTTGGGTTCTTGTTTGTCATTATGTTAAATAGGAATGGATTGTGGTTTTTGGAGAACATCAGGTAGGTTTAGGGTGGTTTTGGGGTGGATCTATGGTTTTGGGGGATTTTCTTCCAGTTTTGGGGGTGATGCCGTCTTGTTTGGGGTGTTTTTGACGTTTTTTGGGGTCTCTGTTGGGTTCTGTTGGGTTCTCGTTGGTCATCGTGTTGGAAAAGGGTAAATTGTGGTTTTTGGAGAACATCAGGTAGGTTTAGGGTGTCTTTGGGGTGGATCTATGGTTTTGGGGGATTTTCTTCCAGTTTTGGTGGTGATGCCGTTCTTGTTTGGGGTGTTTTTGACGTGTTTTTGGTGTCTCCATTAGGTTTTGTTGGGTTCTTGTTTGTCATTATGTTAAATAGGTGTGGATTGTGGTTTTTGGAGAAGATCAGGTAGGTTTAGGGGGTTTTGGGGTGGATCTATGGTTTTGGGGGATTTTCTTCCAGTTTTGGTGGTGATGCCGTTCTTGTTTGGGGTGTTTTTGACGTTTTTTGGGGTCTCTGTTGGGTTTCTGTTGGGTTCTCGTTGGTCATCGTGTTGGAAAAGGGTAAATTGTTGTTTTGGAGAACATCAGGTAGGTTTAGGGTGTCTTTGGGGTGGATCTATGGTTTTGGGGGATTTTCTTCCAGTTTTGGTGGTGATGCCGTTCTTGTTTGGGGTGTTTTTGACGTTTTTGGGGGTCTCTGTTGGGTTCTGTTGGGTTCTCGTTGGTCATCGTGTTGGAAAAGGGTAAATTGTGGTTTGGAGAACATCAGGTAGGTTTAGGGTGGTTTTGGGGTGGATCTATGGTTTTGGGGGATTTTCTTCCAGTTTTGGGGGTGATGCCGATATTTTTTGGGGTGTTTTTTACGTGTTTTGGGGTCTCCATTAGGTTTTGTTGGGTTCTTGTTTGTCATTATGTTAAATAGGAATGGATTGTGGTTTTTGGAGAACATCAGGTAGGTTTAGGGTGGTTTTGGGGTGGATCTATGGTTTTGGCGTATTTTCTTCCAGTTTTGGGGGTGATGCCGTTCTTGTTTGGGGTGTTTTTGACGTTTTTGGGGTCTCTGTTGGGTTCTGTTGGGTTCTCGTTGGTCATCGTGTTGTAAAAGGGTAAATTGTGGTTTTTGGAGAACATCAGGTAGGTTTAGGGTGTCTTTGGGGTGGATCTATGGTTTTGGGGGATTTTCTTCCAGTTTTGGTGGTGATTGCCGTTCTTGTTTGGGGTGTTTTTGACGTGTTTTGGTGTCTCCATTAGGTTTTGTTGGGTTCTTGTTTGTCATTATGTTAAATAGGTGTGGATTGTGGTTTTTGGAGAAGATCAGGTAGGTTTAGGGTGGTTTTGGGGTGGATCTATGGTTTTGGGGGATTTTCTTCAGTTTTGGTGGTGATGCCGTTCTTGTTTGGGGTGTTTTTGTCGTTTTTTGGGGTCTCTGTTGGGTTCTGTTGGGGTTCTCGTTGGTCATCGTGTTGGAAAAGGGTAAATTGTTGTTTTGGAGAACATCAGGTAGGTTGAGGGTGTCTTTGGGGTGGATCTATGGTTTTGGGGGATTTTCCTTCCAGTTTTGGTGGTGATGCCGTTCTTGTTTGGGGTGTTTTTGACGTTTTTTGGGGTCTCTGTTGGGTTTCTGTTGGGTTCTCGTTGGTCATCGTGTTGGAAAAGGGTAAATTGTGGTTTTGGAGAACATCAGGTAGGTTTAGGGTGGTTTTGGGGTGGATCTATGGTTTTGGGGGATTTTCTTCCAGTTTTGGGGGTGATGCCGATATTTTTGGGGTGTTTTTTACGTGTTTTGGGGTCTCCATTAGGTTTTGTTGGGTTCTTGTTTGTCTTTATGTTAAATAGGAGTGGATTGTGGGTTTTGGAGAACATCAGGTAGGTTTAGGGTGGTTTTGGAGTGGATCTATGGTTTTGGGGGATTTTCTTCCAGTTTTGGGGGTGATGCCGTTCTTGTTTGGGGTGTTTTTGACGTTTTTTTGGGGTCTCTGTTGGGTTCTGTTGGGTTCTCGTTGGTCATCGTGTTGGAAAAGGGTAAATTGTGGTTTTTGGAGAACATCAGGTAGGTTTAGGGTGGTTTTGGGGTGGATCTATGGTTTTGGGGGATTTTCTTCCAGTTTTGGGGGTGATGCCGATATTTTTTGGGGTGTTTTTTACGTGTTTTGGGGTCTCCATTAGTTTTGTTGGGTTCTTGTTTGTCATTATGTTAAATAGGAGTGGATTGTGGGTTTTGGAGAACATCAGGTAGTTTTAGGGTGGTTTTGGGGTGGATCTATGGTTTTGGGGGATTTTCTTCCAGTTTTGGTGGTGATGCCGTTCTTGTTTGGGGTGTTTTTGACGTTTTTTGGGGTCTCTGTTGGGTTCTGTTGGGTTCTCGTTGGTCATCGTGTTGTAAAAGGGTAAATTGTGGTTTTTGGAGAAGATCAGGTAGGTTTTAGGGTGGTTTTGGGGTGGATCTATGGTTTTGGGGGATTTTCTTTCAGTTTTGGGGTTGATGCCGTTCTTGTTTGGGGTGTTTTTGACGTTTTTTGGGGTCTCTGTTGGGTTCTGTTGGGTTCTCGTTGGTCATCGTGTTGTAAAAGGGTAAATTGTGGTTTTTGGAGAAGATCAGGTAGGTTTAGGGTGGTTTTGGGGTGGATCTATGGTTTTGGGGGATTTTCTTTCAGTTTTGGGGGTGATGCCGTTCTTGTTTGGGGTGTTTTTGACGTTTTTTGGGGTCTCTGTTGGGTTCTGTTGGGTTCTCGTTGGTCATCGTGTTGTAAAAGGGTAAAATTGTGGTTTTTGGAGAACATCAGGTAGGTTTAGGGTGTCTTTGGGGTGGATCTATGGTTTTGGGGGATTTTCTTCCAGTTTTGGGGGCGATGCCGTTCTTGTTTGGGGTGTTTTTTGACGTTTTTTGGGGTCTCTGTTGGGTTCTGTTGGGTTCTCGTTGGTTATCATGGTGGAAAAGGGTAAATTGTGGGTTTTGGAGAACATCAGGTAGGTTTAGGGTGGTTTTGGGGTGGATCTATGGTTTTGGGGGATTTTCTTCCAGTTTTGGGGGTGATGCCGATATTTTTTGGGGTGTTTTTTGACGTGTTTTGGGGTCTCCATTAGGTTTTGTTGGGTTCTTGTTTGTCATTATGTTAAATAGGGGTGGATTGTGGGTTTTGGAGAAAATCAGGTAGGTTTAGGGTGGTTTTGGGGTGGATCTATGGTTTTGGGGGACTTTCTTCCAGTTTTGGGGATGATGCCGTTCTTGTTTGGGGTGTTTTTGACGTTTTTGGGGTCTCTGTTGGGTTCTGTTGGGTTCTCGTTGGTCATCGTGTTGGAAAGTGTAAATTGTTGTTTTGGAGAACATCAGGTAGGTTTAGGGTGTCTTTGGGGTGGATCTATGGTTTTGGGGATTTTCTTCCAGTTTTGGTGGTGATGCCGTTCTTGTTTGGGGTGTTTTTGACGTTTTTTGGGGTCTCTGTTGGGTTCTGTTGTGTTCTCGTTGGTTATCATGGTGGAAAAGGGTAAATTATGGTTTTTTGGAGAACATCAGGTAGGTTTAGGGTGGTTTTGGGGTGGATCTATGGTTTTGGGGGATTTTCTTCCAGTTTTGGTGGTGATGCCGTTCTTGTTTGGGGTGTTTTTGACGTTTTTTGGGGTCTCTGTTGGGTTCTGTTGGGTTCTCGTTGGTTATCATGGTGGAAAAGGGTAAATTGTGGGTTTTGGAGAACATCAGGTAGGTTTAGGGTGGTTTTGGGGTGGATCTATGGTTTTGGGGGATTTTCTTCCAGTTTTGGTGGTGATGCCGATATTTTTTGGGGTGTTTTTTACGTGTTTTGGGGTCTCCATTAGGTTTTGTTGCGTTCTTGTTTGTCATTATGTTAAATAGGAGTGGATTGTGGTTTTTGGAGAACATCAGGTAGTTTTAGGGTGGTTTTGGGGTGGATCTATGGTTTTGGGGGATTTTCTTCCAGTTTTGGGGGTGATGCCGTTCTTCTTTGGGGTGTTTTTGACGTTTTTTGGGGTCTCTGTTGGGTTCTGTTGGGTTCTCGTTGGTCATCGTGTTGGAAAAGGGTAAATTGTGGTTTTTGGAGAAGATCAGGTAGGTTTTAGGGTGTCTTTGGGGTGGATCTATGGTTTTGGGGGATTTTCTTCCAGTTTTGGGGGTGATGCCGTTCTTGTTTGGGGTGTTTTTGACGTGTTTTGGTGTGTCCATTAGGTTTTGTTGGGTTCTTGTTTGTCATTATGTTAAATAGGGGTGGATTGTGGGTTTTGGAGAAAATCAGGTAGGTTTAGGGTGGTTTTGGGGTGGATCTATGGTTTTGGGGGATTTTCTTCCAGTTTTGGTGGTGATGCCGTTCTTGTTTGGGGTGTTTTTGACGTTTTTTGGGGTCTCTGTTGGGTTCTGTTGGGTTCTCGTTTGTCATCGTGTTGGAAAAGTGTAAATTGTGGTTTTGGAGAACATCAGGTAGGTTTAGGGTGTCTTTGGGGTGGATCTATGGTTTTGGGGGTTTTCTTCCAGTTTTGGTGGTGATGCCGTTCTTGTTTGGGGTGTTTTTGACGTTTTTTGGGGTCTCTGTTGGGTTCTGTTGGGTTCTCGTTGGTTATCATGGTGGAAAAGGGTAAATTGTGGTTTTTGGAGAACATCAGGTAGGTTTAGGGTGCCTTTGGGGTGGATCTATGGTTTTGGGGGATTTTCTTCCAGTTTTGGGGGTGATGCCGTTCTTGTTTGGGGTGTTTTGACGTTTTTTGGGGTCTCTGTTGGGTTCTGTTGGGTTCTCGTTGGTTATCATGGTGGAAAAGGGTAAATTGTGGGTTTTGGAGAACATCAGGTAGGTTTAGGTGGTTTTGGGGTGGATCTATGGTTTTGGGGGATTTTCTTCCAGTTTTGGGGGTGATGCCGATATTTTTTGGGGTGTTTTTTACGTGTTTTGGGGTCTCCATTAGGTTTTGTTGGGTTCTTGTTTGTCATTATGTTAAAATAGGAGTGGATTGTGGTTTTTGGAGAACATCAGGTAGTTTTAGGGTGGTTTTGGGGTGGAATCTATGGTTTTGGGGATTTTCTTCCAGTTTTGGGGGTGATGCCGTTCTTGTTTGGGGTGTTTTTGACGTTTTTTGGGGTCTCTGTTGGGTTCTGTTGGGTTCTCGTTGGTCATCGTGTTGGAAAAGGGTAAATTGTGGGGTTTTGGAGAAGATCAGGTAGGTTTAGGGTGTCTTTGGGGTGGATCTATGGTTTTGGGGGATTTTCTTCCAGTTTTGGTGGTGATGCCGTTCTTGTTTGGGGTGTTTTTGACGTTTTTTGGGGTCTCTGTTGGGTTCTGTTGGGTTCTCGTTGGTTATCATGGTGAAAAAGGGTAAATTGTGGGTTTTGGAGAAAATCAGGTAGGTTTAGGGTGTCTTTGGGGTGGATCTATGGTTTTGTGGGATTTTCTTCCAGTTTGGGGGTGATGCCGTTCTTGTTTGGGGTGTTTTTGACGTTTTTTGGGGTCTCTGTTGGGTTTTGTTGGGTTCTCGTTGGTTATCATGGTGGAAAAGGGTAAATTGTGGGTTTTGGAGAACATCAGGTAGGTTTAGGGTGTCTTTGGGGTGGATCTATGGCTTTGGGGGGATTTTCTTCCAGTTTTGGGGGCGATGCCGTTCTTGTTTGGGGTGTTTTTGACGTTTTTTGGGGTCTCCGTTTGGTTTTGTTTGGGTTTCTCGTTGGTTATCATGGTGGAAAAGGGTAAATTGTGGGTTTTGGAGAATATCAGGTAGGTTTAGGGTGTCTTTGGGGTGGATCTATGGTTTTGGGGGATTTTCTTCCAGTTTTGGGGGTGATGCCGATATTTTTTGGGGTGTTTTTACGTGTTTGGGGTCTCCATTAGGTTTTGTTGGGTTCTTGTTTGTCATTATGTTAAATAGGAGTGGATTGCGGTTTGGAGAACATCAGGTAGGTTTAGGGTGGTTTTGGAGTGGATCTATGGTTCTGGGGGATTTTCTTCCAGTTTTGGTGGTGATGCCATTCTTGTTTGGGGTGTTTTTGACGTTTTTTGGGGTCTCTGTTGGGTTTTGTTGGGTTCTCGTTGGTTATCATGGTGGAAAAGGGTAAATTGTGGGTTTTGGAGAAAATCAGGTAGGTTTTAGGGTGTCTTTGGGGTGGATCTATGGTTTTGTGGGGATTTTCTTCCAGTTTTGGTGGTGATGCCGTTCTTGTTTGGGGTGTTTTTGACGTGTTTTGGTGTCTCCATTAGGTTTTGTTGGGTTCTTGTTTGTCATTATGTTAAATAGGATTGGATTGTGGTTTTGGAGAAGATCAGGTAGGTTTAGGGTGGTTTTGGGGTGGATCTATGGTTTTGGGGGATTTTCTTCCAGTTTTGGTGGTGATGCCGTTCTTGTTTGGGGTGTTTTTGACGTTTTTTGGGGTCTCTGTTGGGTTCTGTTGGGTTCTCGTTGGTCATCGTGTTGGAAAAGGGTAAATTGTTGTTTTGGAGAAGATCAGGTAGGTTTAGGGTGTCTTTGGGGTGGATCTATGGTTTTGGGGGATTTTCTTCCAGTTTTGGTGGTGATGCCGTTCTTGTTTGGGGTGTTTTTGACGTTTTTTGGGGTCTCTGTTGGGTTCTGTTGGGTTCTCGTTGGTCATCGTGTTGGAAAAGGGTAAATTGTGGTTTTGGAGAACATCAGGTAGGTTTAGGGTGGTTTTGGGGTGGATCTATGGTTTTGGGGGATTTTCTTCCAGTTTTGGTGGTGATGCCGATATTTTTTGGGGTGTTTTTTACGTGTTTTGGGGTCTCCATTAGGTTTTGTTGGGTTCTTGTTTGTCATTATGTTAAATAGGAGTGGATTGTGGTTTTTGGAGAACATCAGGTAGGTTTAGGGTGGTTTTGGGGTGGATCTATGGTTTTGGGGGATTTTCTTCCAGTTTTGGGGGTGATGCCGTTCTTGTTTGGGGTGTTTTTGACGTTTTTTGGGGTCTCTGTTGGGTTCTGTTGGGTTCTCGTTGGTCATCGTGTTGTAAAAGGGAAAATTGTGGTTTTTGGAGAACATCAGGTAGGTTTAGGGTGGTTTTGGGGTGGATCTATGGTTTTGGGGGATTTTCTTCCAGTTTTGGGGGTGATGCCGATATTTTTTGGGGTGTTTTTTACGTGTTTTGGGGTCTCCATTAGGTTTTGTTGGGTTCTTGTTTGTCATTATGTTAAATAGGAGTGGATTGTGGTTTTTGGAGAACATCAGGTAGTTTTAGGGTGGTTTTGGGGTGGATGTATGGTTTTGGGGGATTTTCTTCCAGTTTTGGTGGTGATGCCGTTCTTGTTTGGGGTGTTTTTGACGTTTTTTGGGGTCTCTGTTGGGTTCTGTTGGGTTCTCGTTGGTCATCGTGTTGTAAAAGGGTAAATTGTGGTTTTTGGAGAAGATCAGGTAGGTTTAGGGTGGTTTTGGGGTGGATCTATGGTTTTGGGGGATTTTCTTTCAGTTTTGGGGGTGATGCCGTTCTTGTTTGGGGTGTTTTTGACGTTTTTTGGGGTCTCTGTTGGGTTCTGTTGGGTTCTCGTTGGTCATCGTGTTGTAAAAGTGTAAATTGTGGTTTTTTGGAGAACATCCGGTAGGTTTAGGGTGTCTTTGGGGTGGATCTATGGTTTTGGGGGATTTTCTTCCAGTTTTGGGGGCGATGCCGTTCTTGTTTGGGGTGTTTTTGACGTTTTTTGGGGTCTCCATTAGGTTTTGTTGGGTTCTCGTTGGTTATCATGGTGGAAAAGGGTAAATTGCGGGTTTTGGAGAACATCAGGTAGGTTTAGGGTGGTTTTGGGTGGATCTATGGTTTTGGCGTATTTTCTTCCAGTTTTGGGGGTGATGCCGATATTTTTTGGGGTGTTTTTTACGTGTTTTGGGGTCTCCATTAGGTTTTGTTGGGTTCTTGTTTGTCATTATGTTAAATAGGAGTGGGATTGTGGGTTTTGGAGAACATCAGGTAGTTTTAGGGTGGTTTTTGGGGTGGATCTATGGTTTTGGGGGATTTTCTTCCAGTTTTGGTGGTGATGCCGTTCTTGTTTGGGGTGTTTTTGACGTTTTTTGGGGTCTCTTTTGGGTTCTGTTGGGTTCTCGTTGGTCATCGTGTTGGAAAAGGGTAAATTGTTGTTTTTGGAGAACATCAGGTAGGTTGAGGGTGTCTTTGGGGTGGATCTATGGTTTTGGGGGATTTTCTTCCAGTTTTGGTGGTGATGCCGTTCTTGTTTGGGGTGTTTTGACGTTTTTTGGGGTCTCCGTTTGGTTTTGTTGGGTTCTCGTTGGTTATCATGGTGGAAAAGGGTAAATTGTGGGTTTTGGAGAACATCAGGTAGGTTTAGGGTGGTTTTGGGGTGGATCTATGGTTTTGGGGGATTTTCTTCCAGTTTTGGGGGTGATGCCGATATTTTTTGGGGTGTTTTTTACGTGTTTTGGGGTCTCCATTAGGTTTTGTTGGGTTCTTGTTTGTCATTATGTTAAATAGGAGTGGATTGTGGTTTTTGGAGAACATCAGGTAGGTTTAGGGTGGTTTTGGGGTGGATCTATGGTTTTGGGGGATTTTCTTCCAGTTTTGGGGGTGATGCCGTTCTTGTTTGGGGTGTTTTTGACGTTTTTTGGGGTCTCTGTTGGGTTCTGTTGGGTTCTCGTTGGTCATCGTGTTGGAAAAGGGTAAATTGTGGTTTTTGGAGAACATCAGGTAGGTTTAGGGTGGTTTTGGGGTGGATCTATGGTTTTGGGGGATTTTCTTCCAGTTTTGGGGGTGATGCCGATATTTTTTGGGGGTGTTTTTTACGTGTTTTGGGGTCTCCATTAGGTTTTGTTGGGTTCTTGTTTGTCATTATGTTAAATAGGATTGGATTGTGGGTTTTGGAGAACATCAGGTAGTTTTAGGGTGGTTTTGGGGTGGATCTATGGTTTTGGGGGATTTTCTTCCAGTTTTGGTGGTGATGCCGTTCTTGTTTGGGGTGTTTTTGACGTTTTTTGGGGTCTCTGTTGGGGTTCTGTTGGGTTCTCGTTGGTCATCGTGTTGGAAAAGGGTAAATTGTGGTTTTTGGAGAACATCAGGTAGGTTTAGGGTGGTTTTGGGGTGGATCTATGGTTTGGGGGGATTTTCTTCCAGTTTTGGGGGTGATGCCGATATTTTTTGGGGGTGTTTTTTTACGTGTTTTGGGGTCTCCATTAGGTTTTGTTGGGTTCTTGTTTGTCATTATGTTAAATAGGATTGGATTGTGGGTTTTGGAGAACATCAGGTAGTTTTAGGGTGGTTTTGGAGTGGATCTATGGTTTTGGGGGATTTTCTTCCAGTTTTGGTGGTGATGCCGTTCTTGTTTGGGGTGTTTTTGACGTTTTTTGGGGTCTCTGTTGGGTTCTGTTGTGTTCTCGTTGGTCATCGTGTTGGAAAAGGGTAAATTGTGGTTTTTGGAGAACATCAGGTAGGTTTAGGGTGTCTTTGGGGTGGATCTATGGTTTTGGGGGATTTTCTTCCAGTTTTGGGGGTGATGCCGTTCTTGTTTGGGGTGTTTTTGACGTTTTTTGGGGTCTCTGTTGGGTTCTGTTGGGTTCTCGTTGGTCATCGTGTTGGAAAAGGGTAAATTGTGGTTTTTGGAGAACATCAGGTAGGTTTAGGGTGTCTTTGGGGTGGATCTATGGTTTTGGGGGATTTTCTTCCAGTTTTGGGGGCGATGCCGTTCTTGTTTGGGGTGTTTTGACATATTTTGGGATCTCCGTTGGGTTTTGTTGGGTTCTCGTTGGTTATCATGGTGGAAAAGGGTAAATTGTGGGTTTTGGAGAAAATCAGGTAGGTTTAGGGTGGTTTTGGGGTGGATCTATGGTTTTGGGGGATTTTCTTCCAGTTTTGGGGGTGATGCCGATATTTTTTGAGGTGTTTTTTACGTGTTTTGGGGTCTCCATTAGGTTTTGTTGGGTTCTTGTTTGTCATTATGTTAAATAGGTGTGGATTGTGGTTTTTGGAGAAGATCAGGTAGGTTTAGGGTGGTTTTGGGGTGGATCTATGGTTTTGGGGGATTTTCTTCCAGTTTTGGTGGTGATGCCGTTCTTGTTTGGGGTGTTTTTGACGTTTTTTGGGGTCTCTGTTGGGTTCTGTTGGGTTCTCGTTGGTCATCGTGTTGGAAAAGGGTAAATTGTGGTTTTTGGAGAACATCAGGTAGGTTTAGGGTGGTTTTGGGGTGGATCTATGGTTTTGGGGGATTTTCTTCCAGTTTTGGTGGTGATGCCGTTCTTGTTTGGGGTGTTTTTGACGTTTTTTGGGGTCTCTGTTGGGTTCTGTTGGGTTCTCGTTGGTCATCGTGTTGGAAAAGGGGTAAATTGTTGTTTTGGAGAACATCAGGTAGGTTTAGGGTGTCTTTGGGGTGGATCTATGGTTTTGGGGGATTTTCTTCCAGTTTTGGTGGTGATGCCGTTCTTGTTTGGGGTGTTTTTGACGTTTTTTGGTGTCTCTTTTGGGTTCTTTTGGGTTCTCGTTGGTCATCGTGTTGGAAAAGGGTAAATTGTGGTTTTGGAGAACATCAGGTAGGTTTAGGGTGGTTTTGGGGTGGATCTATGGTTTTGGGGATTTTCTTCCAGTTTTGGGGGTGATGCCGATATTTTTTGGGGTGTTTTTTACGTGTTTTGGGGTCTCCATTAGGTTTTGTTGGGTTCTTGTTTGTCATTATGTTAAATAGGAGTGGATTGTGGGTTTTGGAGAAGATCAGGTAGTTTTTAGGGTGGTTTTGGGGTGGATCTATGGTTTTGGGGGATTTTCTTCCAGTTTTGGTGGTGATGCCGTTCTTGTTTGGGGTGTTTTTGACGTTTTTTTGGGGTCTCTGTTGGGTTCTGTTGGGTTCTCGTTGGTCATCGTGTTGGAAAAGGGTAAAAGGGTAAATTGTGGTTTTTGGAGAACATCAGGTAGGTTTAGGGTGGTTTTGGGGTGGATCTATGGTTTTGGGGGATTTTCTTCCAGTTTTGGTGGTGATGCCGTTCTTGTTTGGGGTGTTTTTGACGTTTTTTGGGGTCTCTGTTGGGTTCTGTTGGGTTCTCGTTGGTCATCGTGTTGGAAAAGGGTAAATTGTTGTTTTGGAGAACATCAGGTAGGTTTAGGGTGTCTTTGGGGTGGATCTATGGTTTTGGGGGATTTTCTTCCAGTTTTGGTGGTGATGCCGTTCTTGTTTGGGGTGTTTTTGACGTTTTTTGGGGTCTCTTTTGGGTTCTTTTGGGTTCTCGTTGGTCATCGTGTTGGAAAAGGGTAAATTGTGGTTTTGGAGAACATCAGGTAGGTTTAGGGTGGTTTTGGGGTGGATCTATGGTTTTGGGGGATTTTCTTCCAGTTTTGGGGGTGATGCCGATATTTTTTGGGGTGTTTTTTACGTGTTTTGGGGTCTCCATTAGGTTTTGTTGGGTTCTTGTTTGTCATTATGTTAAATAGGAGTGGATTGTGGGTTTTGGAGAAGATCAGGTAGTTTTAGGGTGGTTTTGGGGTGGATCTATGGTTTTGGGGGATTTTCTTCCAGTTTTGGTGGTGATGCCGTTCTTGTTTGGGGTGTTTTTGACGTTTTTTGGGGTCTCTGTTGGGTTCTGTTGGGTTCTCGTTGGTCATCGTGTTGGAAAAGGGTAAATTGTGGTTTTTGGAGAACATCAGGTAGGTTTAGGGTGTCTTTGGGGTGGATCTATGGTTTTGGGGGATTTTCTTCCAGTTTTGGTGGTGATGCCGTTCTTGTTTGGGGTGTTTTTGACGTTTTTTGGGGTCTCTGTTGGGTTCTGTTGGGTTCTCGTTGGTCATCGTGTTGGAAAAGGGTAAATTGTGGTTTTTGGAGAACATCAGGTAGGTTTAGGGTGTCTTTGGGGTGGATCTATGGTTTTGGGGGATTTTCTTCCAGTTTTGGGGGCGATGCCGTTCTTGTTTGGGGTGTTTTTGACGTTTTTTGGGGTCTCCGTTGGGTTTTGTTGGGTTCTCGTTGGTTATCATGGTGGAAAATGGTAAATTGTGGGTTTTGGAGAACATCAGGTAGGTTTAGGGTGGTTTTGGGGTGGATCTATGGTTTTGGCGTATTTTCTTCCAGTTTTGGGGGTGATGCCGATATTTTTTGGGGTGTTTTTTACGTGTTTTGGGGTCTCCATTAGGTTTTGTTGGGTTCTTGTTTGTCATTATGTTAAATAGGAGTGGATTGTGGGTTTTGGAGAACATCAGGTAGTTTTAGGGTGTCTTTGGGGTGGATCTATGGTTTTGGGGGATTTTCTTCCAGTTTTGGTGGTGATGCCGTTCTTGTTTGGGGTGTTTTTGACGTTTTTTGGGGTCTCTGTTGGGTTCTGTTGGGTTCTCGTTGGTCATCGTGTTGGAAAAGGGTAAATTGTGGTTTTTGGAGAACATCAGGTAGGTTTAGGGTGGTTTTGGGGTGGATCTATGGTTTTGGGGGATTTTCTTCCAGTTTTGGGGGTGATGCCGATATTTTTTGGGGTGTTTTTTACGTGTTTTGGGGTCTCCATTAGGTTTTGTTGGGTTCTTGTTTGTCATTATGTTAAATAGGATTGGATTGTGGGTTTTGGAGAACATCAGGTAGTTTTAGGGTGGTTTTGGAGTGGATCTATGGTTTTGGGGGATTTTCTTCCAGTTTTGGTGGTGATGCCGTTCTTGTTTGGGGTGTTTTTGACGTTTTTTGGGGTCTCTGTTGGGTTCTGTTGGGTTCTCGTTGGTCATCGTGTTGGAAAAGGGTAAATTGTGGTTTTTGGAGAACATCAGGTAGGTTTAGGGTGTCTTTGGGGTGGATCTATGGTTTTGGGGGATTTTCTTCCAGTTTTGGTGGTGATGCCGTTCTTGTTTGGGGTGTTTTTGACGTGTTTTGGTGTCTCCATTAGGTTTTGTTGGGTTCTTGTTTGTCATTATGTTAAATAGGTGTGGATTGTGGGATTTGGAAAACATCAGGTAGGTTTAGGGTGTCTTTGGGGTGGATCTATGGTTTTGGGGGATTTTCTTCCAGTTTTGGTGGTGATGCCGTTCTTGTTTGGGGTGTTTTTGACGTTTTTTGGGGTCTCCGTTGGGTTTTGTTGGGTTCTCGTTGGTTATCATGGTGGAAAAGGGTAAATTGTGGTTTTGGAGAACATCAGGTAGGTTTAGGGTGGTTTTGGGGTGGATCTATGGTTTTGGGGGATTTTCTTCCAGTTTTGGGGGTGATGCCGATATTTTTTGGGGTGTTTTTGACGTGTTTTGGGGTCTCCATTAGGTTTTGTTGGGTTCTTGTTTGTCATTATGTTAAATAGGATTGGATTGTGGTTTTTGGAGAACATCAGGTAGTTTTAGGGTGGTTTTGGAGTGGATCTATGGTTTTGGGGGATTTTCTTCCAGTTTTGGTGGTGATGCCGTTCTTGTTTGGGGTGTTTTTGACGTTTTTTGGGGTCTCTGTTGGGTTCTGTTGGGTTCTCGTTGGTCATCGTGTTGGAAAAGGGTAAATTGTGGTTTTTGGAGAACATCAGGTAGGTTTAGGGTGTCTTTGGGGTGGATCTATGGTTTTGGGGGTTTTCTTCCAGTTTTGGTGGTGATGCCGTTCTTGTTTGGGGTGTTTTTGACGTTTTTTGGGGTCTCTGTTGGGTTCTGTTGGGTTCTCGTTGGTCATCGTGTTGGAAAAGGGTAAATTGTGGTTTTTGGAGAACATCAGGTAGGTTTAGGGTGGTTTTGGGGTGGATCTATGGTTTTGGGGGATTTTCTTCCAGTTTTGGTGGTGATGCCGTTCTTGTTTGGGGTGTTTTTGACGTTTTTTGGGGTCTCTGTTGGGTTCTGTTGGGTTCTCGTTGGTCATCGTGTTGGAAAAGGGTAAATTGTTGTTTTGGAGAACATCAGGTAGGTTTAGGGTGTCTTTGGGGTGGATCTATGGTTTTGGGGGATTTTCTTCCAGTTTTGGTGGTGATGCCGTTCTTGTTTGGGGTGTTTTTGACGTTTTTTTGTGTCTCTTTTGGGTTCTGTTGGGTTCTCGTTGGTCATCGTGTTGGAAAAGGGTAAATTGTGGTTTTGGAGAACATCAGGTAGGTTTAGGGTGGTTTTGGGGTGGATCTATGGTTTTGGGGGATTTTCTTCCAGTTTTGGGGGTGATGCCGATATTTTTTGGGGTGTTTTTTACGTGTTTTGGGGTCTCCATTAGGTTTTGTTGGGTTCTTGTTTGTCATTATGTTAAATAGGAGTGGATTGTGGGTTTTGGAGAAGATCAGGTAGTTTTAGGGTGGTTTTGGGGTGGATCTATGGTTTTGGGGGATTTTCTTCCAGTTTTGGGGGTGATGCCGTTCTTGTTTGGGGTGTTTTTGACGTTTTTTGGGGTCTCTGTTGGGTTCTGTTGGGTTCTCGTTGGTCATCGTGTTGGAAAATGGTAAATTGTGGTTTTTGGAGAACATCAGGTAGGTTTAGGGTGTCTTTGGGGTGGATCTATGGTTTTGGGGGATTTTCTTCCAGTTTTGGTGGTGATGCCGTTCTTGTTTGGGGTGTTTTTGACGTTTTTTGGGGTCTCTGTTGGGTTCTGTTGGGTTCTCGTTGGTCATCGTGTTGGAAAAGGGTAAATTGTGGTTTTTGGAGAACATCAGGTAGGTTTAGGGTGTCTTTGGGGTGGATCTATGGTTTTGGGGGATTTTCTTCCAGTTTTGGGGGCGATGCCGTTCTTGTTTGGGGTGTTTTTGACGTTTTTTGGGGTCTCCGTTTGGTTTTGTTGGGTTCTCGTTGGTTATCATGGTGGAAAATGGTAAATTGTGGGTTTTGGAGAACATCAGGTAGGTTTAGGGTGGTTTTGGGGTGGATCTATGGTTTTGGCGTATTTTCTTCCAGTTTTGGGGGTGATGCCGATATTTTTTGGGGTGTTTTTTACGTGTTTTGGGGTCTCCATTAGGTTTTGTTGGGTTCTTGTTTGTCATTATGTTAAATAGGATTGGATTGTGGGTTTTGGAGAACATCAGGTAGTTTTAGGGTGTCTTTGGGGTGGATCTATGGTTTTGGGGGATTTTCTTCCAGTTTTGGTGGTGATGCCGTTCTTGTTTGGGGTGTTTTTGACGTTTTTTGGGGTCTCTGTTGGGTTCTGTTGGGTTCTCGTTGGTCATCGTGTTGGAAAAGGGTAAATTGTTGTTTTGGAGAACATCAGGTAGGTTTAGGGTGTCTTTGGGGTGGATCTATGGTTTTGGGGGATTTTCTTCCAGTTTTGGTGGTGATGCCGTTCTTGTTTGGGGTGTTTTTGACGTTTTTTGGTGTCTCTTTTGGGTTCTTTTGGGTTCTCGTTGGTCATCGTGTTGGAAAAGGGTAAATTGTGGTTTTGGAGAACATCAGGTAGGTTTAGGGTGGTTTTGGGGTGGATCTATGGTTTTGGGGGATTTTCTTCCAGTTTTGGGGGTGATGCCGATATTTTTTGGGGTGTTTTTTACGTGTTTTGGGGTCTCCATTAGGTTTTGTTGGGTTCTTGTTTGTCATTATGTTAAATAGGAGTGGATTGTGGGTTTTGGAGAAGATCAGGTAGTTTTAGGGTGGTTTTGGGGTGGATCTATGGTTTTGGGGGATTTTCTTCCAGTTTTGGTGGTGATGCCGTTCTTGTTTGGGGTGTTTTTGACGTTTTTTGGGGTCTCTGTTGGGTTCTGTTGGGTTCTCGTTGGTCATCGTGTTGTAAAAGGGTAAATTGTGGTTTTTGGAGAACATCAGGTAGGTTTAGGGTGTCTTTGGGGTGGATCTATGGTTTTGGGGGATTTTCTTCCAGTTTTGGTGGTGATGCCGTTCTTGTTTGGGGTGTTTTTGACGTTTTTTGGGGTCTCTGTTGGGTTCTGTTGGGTTCTCGTTGGTCATCGTGTTGGAAAAGGGTAAATTGTTGTTTTTGGAGAACATCAGGTAGGTTTAGGGTGTCTTTGGGGTGGATCTATGGTTTTGGGGGATTTTCTTCCAGTTTTGGGGGCGATGCCGTTCTTGTTTGGGGTGTTTTTGACGTTTTTTGGGGTCTCCGTTGGGTTTTGTTGGGTTCTCGTTGGTTATCATGGTGGAAAATGGTAAATTGTGGGTTTTGGAGAACATCAGGTAGGTTTAGGGTGGTTTTGGGGTGGATCTATGGTTTTGGCGTATTTTCTTCCAGTTTTGGGGGTGATGCCGATATTTTTTGGGGTGTTTTTTACGTGTTTTGGGGTCTCCATTAGGTTTTGTTGCGTTCTTGTTTGTCATTATGTTAAATAGGAGTGGATTGTGGGTTTTGGAGAACATCAGGTAGTTTTAGGGTGTCTTTGGGGTGGATCTATGGTTTTGGGGGATTTTCTTCCAGTTTTGGTGGTGATGCCGTTCTTGTTTGGGGTGTTTTTGACGTTTTTTGGGGTCTCTGTTGGGTTCTGTTGGGTTCTCGTTGGTCATCGTGTTGGAAAAGGGTAAATTGTGGTTTTTGGAGAACATCAGGTAGGTTTAGGGTGGTTTTGGGGTGGATCTATGGTTTTGGGGGATTTTCTTCCAGTTTTGGGGGTGATGCCGATATTTTTTGGGGTGTTTTTTACGTGTTTTGGGGTCTCCATTAGGTTTTGTTGGGTTCTTGTTTGTCATTATGTTAAATAGGAGTGGATTGTGGTTTTTGGAGAACATCAGGTAGGTTTAGGGTGGTTTTGGGGTGGATCTATGGTTTTGGGGGATTTTCTTCCAGTTTTGGTGGTGATGCCGTTCTTGTTTGGGGTGTTTTTGACGTTTTTTGGGGTCTCTGTTGGGTTCTGTTGGGTTCTCGTTGGTCATCGTGTTGGAAAAGGGTAAATTGTGGTTTTTGGAGAACATCAGGTAGGTTTAGGGTGGTTTTGGGGTGGATCTATGGTTTGGGGGGATTTTCTTCCAGTTTTGGGGGTGATGCCGTTCTTGTTTGGGGTGTTTTTTACGTGTTTTGGGGTCTCCATTAGGTTTTGTTGGGTTCTTGTTTGTCATTATGTTAAATAGGATTGGATTGTGGGTTTTGGAGAACATCAGGTAATTTTAGGGTGGTTTTGGGGTGGATCTATGGTTTTGGGGGATTTTCTTCCAGTTTTGGTGGTGATGCCGTTCTTGTTTGGGGTGTTTTTGACGTTTTTTGGGGTCTCTGTTGGGTTCTGTTGGGTTCTCGTTGGTCATCGTGTTGGAAAAGGGTAAATTGTGGTTTTTGGAGAACATCAGGTAGGTTTAGGGTGGTTTTGGGGTGGATCTATGGTTTTGGGGGATTTTCTTCCAGTTTTGGGGGTGATGCCGATATTTTTTGGGGTGTTTTTTACGTGTTTTGGGGTCTCCATTAGGTTTTGTTGGGTTCTTGTTTGTCATTATGTTAAATAGGATTGGATTGTGGGTTTTGGAGAACATCAGGTAGTTTTAGGGTGGTTTTGGAGTGGATCTATGGTTTTGGGGGATTTTCTTCCAGTTTTGGGGGTGATGCCGTTCTTGTTTGGGGTGTTTTTGACGTTTTTTGGGGTCTCTGTTGGGTTCTGTTGGGTTCTCGTTGGTCATCGTGTTGGAAAAGGGTAAATTGTGGTTTTTGGAGAACATCAGGTAGGTTTAGGGTGTCTTTGGGGTGGATCTATGGTTTTGGGGGATTTTCTTCCAGTTTTGGTGGTGATGCCGTTCTTGTTTGGGGTGTTTTTGACGTTTTTTGGGGTCTCTGTTGGGTTCTGTTGGGTTCTCGTTGGTCATCGTGTTGGAAAAGGGTAAATTGTGGTTTTTGGAGAACATCAGGTAGGTTTAGGGTGTCTTTGGGGTGGATCTATGGTTTTGGGGGATTTTCTTCCAGGTTTGGGGGTGATGCCTTTCTTGTTTGGGGTGTTTTTGACGTTTTTTGGGGTTTCCGTTTGGTTTTGTTGGGTTCTCGTTGGTTATCATTGTGGAAAAGGGTAAATTGTGGTTTTTGGAGAACATCAGGTAGGTTTAGGGTGGTTTTGGGGTGGATCTATGGTTTTGGGGGATTTTCTTCCAGTTTTGGGGGTGATGCCGATATTTTTTGGGGTGTTTTTTACGTGTTTTGGGGTCTCCATTAGGTTTTGTTGGGTTCTTGTTTGTCATTATGTTAAATAGGATTGGATTGTGGTTTTTGGAGAACATCAGGTAGTTTTAGGGTGGTTTTGGGGTGGATCTATGGTTTTGGGGGATTTTCTTCCAGTTTTGGTGGTGATGCCGTTCTTGTTTGGGGTGTTTTTGACGTTTTTTGGGGTCTCTGTTGGGTTCTGTTGTGTTCTCGTTGGTCATCGTGTTGGAAAAGGGTAAATTGTGGTTTTTGGAGAACATCAGGTAGGTTTAGGGTGTCTTTGGGGTGGATCTATGGTTTTGGGGGATTTTCTTCCAGTTTTGGTGGTGATGCCGTTCTTGTTTGGGGTGTTTTTGACGTGTTTTGGTGTCTCCATTAGGTTTTGTTGGGTTCTTGTTTGTCATTATGTTAAATAGGTGTGGATTGTGGGATTTGGAAAACATCAGGTAGGTTTAGGGTGTCTTTGGGGTGGATCTATGGTTTTGGGGGATTTTCTTCCAGTTTTGGTGGTGATGCCGTTCTTGTTTGGGGTGTTTTTGACGTTTTTTGGGGTCTCCGTTGGGTTTTGTTGGGTTCTCGTTGGTTATCATGGTGGAAAAGGGTAAATTGTGGCTTTTGGAGAACATCAGGTAGGTTTAGGGTGGTTTTGGGGTGGATCTATGGTTTTGGGGGATTTTCTTCCAGTTTTGGGGGTGATGCCGATATTTTTTGGGGTGTTTTTTACGTGTTTTGGGGTCTCCATTAGGTTTTGTTGGGTTCTTGTTTGTCATTATGTTAAATAGGATTGGATTGTGGGTTTTGGAGAACATCAGGTAGTTTTAGGGTGGTTTTGGAGTGGATCTATGGTTTTGGGGGATTTTCTTCCAGTTTTGGGGGTGATGCCGTTCTTGTTTGGGGTGTTTTTGACGTTTTTTGGGGTCTCTGTTGGGTTCTGTTGGGTTCTCGTTGGTCATCGTGTTGGAAAAGGGTAAATTGTGGTTTTTGGAGAACATCAGGTAGGTTTAGGGTGTCTTTGGGGTGGATCTATGGTTTTGGGGGATTTTCTTCCAGTTTTGGTGGTGATGCCGTTCTTGTTTGGGGTGTTTTTGACGTTTTTTGGGGTCTCTGTTGGGTTCTGTTGGGTTCTCGTTGGTCATCGTGTTGGAAAAGGGTAAATTGTGGTTTTGGAGAACATCAGGTAGGTTTAGGGTGTCTTTGGGGTGGATCTATGGTTTTGGGGGATTTTCTTCCAGGTTTGGGGGTGATGCCTTTCTTGTTTGGGGTGTTTTTGACGTTTTTTGGGGTCTCCGTTTGGTTTTGTTGGGTTCTCGTTGGTTATCATTGTGGAAAAGGGTAAATTGTGGTTTTTGGAGAACATCAGGTAGGTTTAGGGTGGTTTTGGGGTGGATCTATGGTTTTGGGGGATTTTCTTCCAGTTTTGGGGGTGATGCCGATATTTTTTGGGGTGTTTTTTACGTGTTTTGGGGTCTCCATTAGGTTTTGTTGGGTTCTTGTTTGTCATTATGTTAAATAGGATTGGATTGTGGTTTTTGGAGAACATCAGGTAGTTTTAGGGTGGTTTTGGGGTGGATCTATGGTTTTGGGGGATTTTCTTCCAGTTTTGGTGGTGATGCCGTTCTTGTTTGGGGTGTTTTTGACGTTTTTTGGGGTCTCTGTTGGGTTCTGTTGTGTTCTCGTTGGTCATCGTGTTGGAAAAGGGTAAATTGTGGTTTTTGGAGAACATCAGGTAGGTTTAGGGTGTCTTTGGGGTGGATCTATGGTTTTGGGGGATTTTCTTCCAGTTTTGGTGGTGATGCCGTTCTTGTTTGGGGTGTTTTTGACGTGTTTTGGTGTCTCCATTAGGTTTTGTTGGGTTCTTGTTTGTCATTATGTTAAATAGGTGTGGATTGTGGGATTTGGAAAACATCAGGTAGGTTTAGGGTGTCTTTGGGGTGGATCTATGGTTTTGGGGGATTTTCTTCCAGTTTTGGTGGTGATGCCGTTCTTGTTTGGGGTGTTTTTGACGTTTGTTTTTTGGGGTCTCCGTTGGGTTTTGTTGGGTTCTCGTTGGTTATCATGGTGGAAAAGGGTAAATTGTGGCTTTTGGAGAAAATCAGGTAGGTTTAGGGTGGTTTTGGGGTGGATCTATGGTTTTGGGGGATTTTCTTCCAGTTTTGGGGGTGATGCCGATATTTTTTGGGGTGTTTTTGACGTGTTTTGGGGTCTCCATTAGGTTTTGTTGGGTTCTTGTTTGTCATTATGTTAAATAGGATTGGATTGTGGTTTTTGGAGAACATCAGGTAGTTTTAGGGTGGTTTTGGAGTGGATCTATGGTTTTGGGGGATTTTCTTCCAGTTTTGGTGGTGATGCCGTTCTTGTTTGGGGTGTTTTTGACGTTTTTTGGGGTCTCTGTTGGGTTCTGTTGGGTTCTCGTTGGTCATCGTGTTGGAAAAGGGTAAATTGTGGTTTTTGGAGAACATCAGGTAGGTTTAGGGTGTCTTTGGGTTGGATCTATGGTTTTGGGGGTTTTCTTCCAGTTTTGGTGGTGATGCCGTTCTTGTTTGGGGTGTTTTTGACGTTTTTTGGGGTCTCTGTTGGGTTCTGTTGGGTTCTCGTTGGTCATCGTGTTGGAAAAGGGTAAATTGTGGTTTTTGGAGAACATCAGGTAGGTTTAGGGTGGTTTTGGGGTGGATCTATGGTTTTGGGGGATTTTCTTCCAGTTTTGGTGGTGATGCCGTTCTTGTTTGGGGTGTTTTTGACGTTTTTTGGGGTCTCTGTTGGGTTCTGTTGGGTTCTCGTTGGTCATCGTGTTGGAAAAGGGTAAATTGTTGTTTTGGAGAACATTAGGTAGGTTTAGGGTGTCTTTGGGGTGGATCTATGGTTTTGGGGGATTTTCTTCCAGTTTTGGTGGTGATGCCGTTCTTGTTTGGGGTGTTTTTGACGTTTTTTTGTGTCTCTTTTGGGTTCTGTTGGGTTCTCGTTGGTCATCGTGTTGGAAAAGGGTAAATTGTGGTTTTGGAGAACATCAGGTAGGTTTAGGGTGGTTTTGGGGTGGATCTATGGTTTTGGGGGAGTTTCTTCCAGTTTTGGGGGTGATGCCGATATTTTTTGGGGTGTTTTTTACGTGTTTTGGGGTCTCCATTAGGTTTTGTTGGGTTCTTGTTTGTCATTATGTTAAATAGGAGTGGATTGTGGGTTTTGGAGAAGATCAGGTAGTTTTAGGGTGGTTTTGGGGTGGATCTATGGTTTTGGGGGATTTTCTTCCAGTTTTGGGGGTGATGCCGTTCTTGTTTGGGGTGTTTTTGACGTTTTTTGGGGTCTCTGTTGGGTTCTGTTGGGTTCTCGTTGGTCATCGTGTTGGAAAATGGTAAATTGTGGTTTTTGGAGAACATCAGGTAGGTTTAGGGTGTCTTTGGGGTGGATCTATGGTTTTGGGGGATTTTCTTCCAGTTTTGGTGGTGATGCCGTTCTTGTTTGGGGTGTTTTTGACGTTTTTTGGGGTCTCTGTTGGGTTCTGTTGGGTTCTCGTTGGTCATCGTGTTGGAAAAGGGTAAATTGTGGTTTTTGGAGAACATCAGGTAGGTTTAGGGTGTCTTTGGGGTGGATCTATGGTTTTGGGGGATTTTCTTCCAGTTTTGGGGGCGATGCCGTTCTTGTTTGGGGTGTTTTTGACGTTTTT